>NW_004797476.1:829112-830791 GCF_000002075.1 Aplysia californica | reverse complement strand
CTATCTATATATATATTATATAGAGTTGATCCTGTGGTGTGATACCATTACCGTAAGCGATCTTTTGTGGATATATCTGGAAGTTACAGGTCGATCTTCATGATTTTTTCACCAGAAGTTAGAAAGACTTCCTCTCTATACGGGGTAGCTCATTACTGTAACAGCAGTTTAAATTCCTATATGTTGTGGTGGTGTTTGTTTAGTAACGTGTGTCTGGTTGATGCGCAAGGTCTGTTTGGTGAAACATATATCATCTGGCTGAGTGCGCAATAGTGCCATGTTTACAGCTCTAGATCTAGATCTAGCTCTTTTCTTACACTTTTCATCTTTCTCTATCCTGGCCTTGTCTTCTTTTCCTTGCAAGAAGTTCTGTACTGACCGTAACGGAATGCCAAGGTCAATGAGGCGTGTTCTTTTTCGGAGCTGTGCGCCCCCTCAGGAGATTTCCTTATACTGTGTGTATGTGTTTTGATAATGGATAAAAAGAAAGGTGCTGTGGACACAAGAAGGGGAAAGAAGAAAACAAGAATTAGACTATACCTAGACTAGTATTTTTAAAGGAAAGGGACAAAAAAGAAGAAGAAAAAGACGTGAAAAGAAGAAATTGAAAAAGAAAGTAGAAAGGTGCTGTGGACACAGGAGGTGAAAGAAGAAAACAAAAATTAGACTATACCTAGACTAGTATATAAAAGGACAAAAAAGAAGAAGAAAAAGACATGAAAAGAATAAATTGAACTTTTTGGAGATTAAATTTCCATTATATTAATTAATTTTGACATGAATACATTCTGATCATCTTCCAATGGCAATATAATGCATCCTAATGGAAGGTACGAAACACTGTTTCAGTGCACAATGCAGGTCATAAAGAAATAACTTAATAAGTAAAACAAACAAAGGGCCTAGAAGCCACACTATCAATGCCAAATAGCAAAAAAGCCGATATTGCGCACTGAAACGGACAGCACAAATTTGGTCTGCTTCAGTGCGCAACCCTATCTGGCATGTTCCTGGGCATTAAGAAGCAGCCTGCGATAGTAATTATCGATTCTAGTATACATTCTACGATACATTAGAGCTAGATTAACTAGATATGCTAAATAATCGACTACTCAAGCGCTTTGTAAATTCACTGATACCGTTACGAAAACCATCAATATGAAGGGGCAAAACTTTCCAACACCGTAGAACCAAGTGTGTTGACAGGAACCTCCAAAACGAAAGTGAAATAAGCTGCATCCTACGCCTGCTCACAGAAAGTGACCTCGTTTTCGCTGTTCTTATCCAAAACAAAGCAGGAGACTGGGGGTTGCACACCCAAACAGAAACGCGGTAACGCTGTGAGACTCTAGATCTAGTTATTAAAAGTTAAACTGTTTTAATACGGGGTGCCCTTGCCATTGGCAGCTTTGGGGGATCAGGTTGGGTCAGTTTGCTGGCAAGATTGAGGGTGCAAAGCAGCTATCATGGCCCAAGTCAATTGTGCCCGACTCGTCTCAAAAACAGACTCGTTAGTATTCAGGCAACAATAAGTGGGGCGATTGCCCACGACCCAACTTGATCCCATCCGCAATGGGCACCACGTAACTGGAACAGGACTAGGAGACTCATTCAAATTGAAAAAGACTAAAAAACCCACAGACTTCCAGGGAACTCGGTGGCATTTACTTTGAAATGTA
>NW_004797476.1:810349-828466 GCF_000002075.1 Aplysia californica | reverse complement strand
CAGTATAAATATTGTGCTGTAGTAGATCTATACCTTCAATAACCCTTTTAACTATTAATATAACATAACTTTGGGTCTTTTAGGTCACAGTTGACTACCTTTGAGGCAGAATGACACTTCAAGCAATTAAATACCACAGAGGTCAATTAGACATCTTGGACCAGCTTCTTCTGCCTGACGCAACTCACTATCTGGAGATTGCTGACACTGATGCAGCATGGAAGGCCATCAAAAAAATGCAGGTTTGTATTTTTGTATAGAAAGACATGACATGGCTTCATGCATAAATTACATTTAGACTTTAGGCCGTTGTAGGGTGTGTGTGAGAGAGAGAGAGAGAGAGAGAGAGAGAGAGAGTGTGTGAAAAACAGACCAAGGGAATGAGAAAGAAAGTAAGAAAGAGCGGGAGAGAGAGAGGGAGACAAAGTATTGTGTGTGTGTGTGTGTTTAGGTTAGTCTTTGTTGAGGTTTTATGGTGCTCGCAACTGCTTAAGGTCATATGAGCGCCAAGGGGTGGATGTCAACAGAGAAGTCCTTACAGGAAATCAGACTTACTCTACTCACCTCTCTAGCTTCAACAGCAAAAAGTCTGCTTCGACTATCAAGGCACCCCGGAAATAGTGGGTCACAAGAGTGTGACAAACATACAAAAGAAGTAGAGTGAAAATGACAATACTTTATTTAGTAAGGATTAGGAAAGAAAAAGCTGCAGTTCCCTGTTGTAGATCAGGCACAGTTATGAGCATGACATTGATGGATCAGCTCATTTACAATTCTACTGTGCAAGATTGAGAAATGTCCCCCCCTTTGGGAATGGCCTAAAGACACTTCAGTCAGTGGCACCGTCCCGGGGGGGGGTGAGAGAAAGGGAGCGATGAACATGTGTACACAAAGGGAATGTTTTGGAGAAAAATGAGTAGGATAATAGTCTGTGTGCTCAGGTGTATTCTGCGTGAAGACGCGAGTACATTTTTCAGCTTTGCGACCTAATACGGGGTCCCCACTACGGCTGGGATCGGCCGATCGCCCGACTTGGTCGCCTAAAAAACAAACGTGTTTGTTTTCAGTTTCAGGCGATCGAGTCAGGCGATCAGCCCAATCCAGCAGTAGTGAGCACCTCGTATAAAATATATAAATCCAATTTAACAACGCCCGTAAACGCTGGAATTTTACTCACTTCTGCATGCAGAACACGCCTGAGCACTCACTCAGTCTTGATTGCGCGCAAGACGCAAGATCAACTTACATTCAGTGACAATAACTATAACAAGAAAAGAAAGTGTTGCTATACTATGGATTTAATTTATACTCTTGACTCTTATTCCACACAAGGCGTCACATGATTAATGATCTCTTCTCAATCTAACAGCATTTATAATATAATTATCCTGCTGACCCCATCTTTTGCCCCATCATTCCCTTCGCCAACTCTTTCCATCTCTCTCTCCCTCCCTCTCCCTCCCTCTCTCTCTCTCTCTCTCGCTCTCTCTCTCTCTCTCTCTCTCTCTCTCTCTCTCTCTCTCTCACTCTCTCCCTCCCTCCCTCCCTCCCTCCCTCCCTCCCTCCCTCCCTCCCTCCCTCTCTCTCTCTCTCTCTCTCTCTCTCTCTCTCTCTCTCTCTCTCTCTTTTATTGACACTTAACAACAACATGGGTGCAGACGCGAGCAAATTTCAAATTTGGTTTCACCCACCGCCACTGGATGCCCCACAATCCTATTCAGGCATTTTAAACATTCTCCTTGTAATAACTCACTAACGTCAGGTGCTTCGTTAAACTGGCCGTTTTCCTCCTGTATTTTTGCAAAATCCTGATGCATGCACATCTGCGTACCGTCCCTTAACACTAAGCCTTGGCGCAGGTAGGGCGTATGGTCCCTTAGCGCCTAGCACTATGGGGGCGTACGGTCCCCTAGCGCCAAGCACTATTGGGGCGTACGGTCTCCTAACAATAGCCATACATGTATATGATCACAGTGAAAAAAAAAGTGTTTTCTTTTTGAGAGGTTAATACTAGTAAATTTATTAACAACTTTGTACCCAGTTTTAGGTCCTTTCTGCTAATGTATACAAGGCCTACTCATATAAATTGCATGTCATACTTCGAAAGGTACATTGGAGTCGAATTTTTCTACAAAAGCATTTGAATTCTCATCCTCTAGGTTCGTGGTGCCCCTGCAATTGCCATTGTTGGCTGCTTGAGCTTGACTGTGGAGTTGAATCAGAAGAAGTTTGCGACTCTGCAAGAACTGAAGCAGTATGTGGAGGAGAAGCTGGAGTACTTGGTGTCTGCGAGGCCCACAGCTGTAAACATGGCAGATGCTTCAGCCAAAGGCAAACAAATGGTCAGAAAAATTGCAAATGCTGGAGAGCTGGAGCCCGAGGAAGCAAAACTAAAGTAAGAAAATAATAGTAATGATAATAGATTGCATTCACATAGCACTCTATCCCATACGAGTATAAGCTCTGAGCGCTTTTATATATCGATCACATGATCACTGAGCGATTCATACAAGATAAAAATTTCTCTGTAACAGGAAAAACCAGTTCAACCACATAATGAAGAACTTTCACAACCATGCACCAATTATAAACACAACTTGTGTTTGATTATATTTTTTGTTTTTAGCTGTAATCTCAGCTGCTTTAGATACTTTTATGGCCAGTCAGGTTGTTCTTTGCAATTTTTTAAAGAGTCAGTTCACTGTGGACCTGTACAGTTGTATGAATGTTTCTGCTAGCATTATGCTGGTATCTATTACTATTGTTTGCAGTATTGAAAGAGGATATCCTCACATTTTCCATACATGAGAAGTTTAGGAGCATATATGAATTTTGGCCTCTTTTAGATGAAAGACTAATTGCTGTTTAAAGCGTTAATTTTTTATTTGATTTCATTTTGTGTAGTTGAATTCTCTCTTCATAGTATTTTGATACATCAATGTGGGATTTCTGTCTTCCAGAGTCATTAAAGAATTTGAAGGCATGCTGCAAAAAGATATTGATGTCAACAAAAACATTGGGCGGTTCGGAGCAGAGCACATCCTGTTCCACAATGAGGAAAAACCTGTCAACATCCTGACCCACTGCAATACAGGATCCCTTGCCACAGCTGGCTACGGCACTGCTCTCGGTTAGTTCAAATGTTTTTCGTTGATGCGTTAAGGTTTTGTTACTTCTTCCTTTTTTATGATTTCGTCTTTCAAATCTATGGGCCTACAGAGGAAACAAAATGGGATGTCAGGCTGAAGTCTGTGGTCATCAGCTTGCTCAACATTGTCCCAACATCTCCTTGTGGCTAGGTTTATCGTTAGTGATGATTTTAACAAAAGTACTACTGAGGGGAATATACTTGGGCTTTTTGCTAGAGGTTCTGTATTTCTAGAAACTGAATTTTATAGGAGGTATTAAGTATTTCTTGCTTTTTGGTTGTTGTTTTTTCATGCTTTATGATTTATGCCTCTGTTGATTCTGCTTATGATATCAATTATCTTTTCATATAGAATAAGGTATGCCTTGATAATCCTATTCTCAAGGCTGAATTGTGACTAGGTTTATAGTTTATGGACTCAGAGATGAATTTCCTATAATCTTTGGCAGTTTTCATTTTAAAAGTTTGTTTGATTTTTTTCCCCCTTTATTTTGCGTTCAAATTTCCACTACATTGTTAAAATTCTTCTGTCAGTTTGAAGAAGTGACTGATTTTAAGTTCATAAGAAGAGTGGCAGCTTTTTGAAAGTAGTAAAAGTTCACCATCACCTTTCTGATCCAGGGCCAGGTTATGGGCCACCAACATACACTTTTCACTTTTCTCTATTCTGGACCCCCCAGGGCAATGTCGCTGACTGAAGTGTCTTTAGCCCATTCCCAAAGGGGGGATATGTTCGTATGCACAGTAGAATTGTAAATGGGCTGACTTATTAATGTCATGCTCATTCTGTGCCGAAACAGCATAAGGGGAACTGCTGCTTTTTCTTTCCTCATCCTTACTATCATCATTTTCCTCTACTTCTTTTGTATGTTTGACACTCTCTTGTGAACTGCCTTGATAGTCGAAGCAGCTATGTGTTGTGAGGCTAGAGAGGTGAGCAGAGAAAGTCTGATTCGCCGTTTGGACTTCTCTGTTGACGTCCACCCCTTGGCGCTCATCTGACCTTATGCAGTTGCGAGCGTCGTAAAACCTTACTAAAAGTAAAAACTAAACTATATCCTGGACAAGTTTCTGTAGTAAGACTTGGGTGGAAGAAAAACATTTAGTTGGCTCAGATCAACATGTGCAAATGAAAAATAATCTCTTTGCATTGAACCAGTCTTCAGCAATTTTTTTTTAATTCTATTTTTTTTTCTTGTGTGTGTGTGTGTGTGTGTAGGGGGGGGGGGTTATAAATACACAATCCATCTCTCAACAAGCGTGTTTTGGATGGGGTCATTACATGTTAGAGCTCAGTAGAAATAACTGAAAATCTTTTATACCCCCGTTGACACAATTTAGATCATTATATTGGAGGTGGGAAACAGCTTCCCAGCAGGCTGATGGAGATACTTGATAAAATAACTTGCCCACTCAAGAATCCGACTTACATGACCTTATGCAGTTTCGAGCGCCATAAAAGGCTCACCAAAACCAAAACAACATCCCCAGGTGTGATTCGCTGTCTTCAGGAGCACAAGAAGCTGAGCCATGTGTACTGCACAGAGACGAGGCCGTACAACCAGGGCGCCCGACTCACTGCGTACGAGCTGGTTCACGAAAAGATGGACGCTTCTCTCATCTGTGACAGTACGGCGGCTGCCTGCATGAAAGAACACAAAGTCCACGCTGTGGTCGTTGGTGCTGACAGAGTAGTAGCCAATGGAGACACTGCCAACAAAATTGGCACCTATCAAATAGCAATTGTTGCCAAGCACCACAATGTTCCTTTCTATGTCGCTTGTCCGAAAACAACCTTTGACCCCAGTATTGAATCCGGGAAGGATATCCACATAGAAGTGCGCCCTAACCACGAGATGAAGTCGGTGAAAGGTGTGAAAATTGCACCGGATGGTAAGTCTTCACTGTGTACTTCATAATATGTATGTATGTATATATATATATATATATATATATATATATATGCATTTTGTTACAGAAGGCTATTCTCCTAGTGAGATTGAAGCAATCCCCCCTCTTCCCCCCCCTCCCCCACCAGGGCAGTGCTATTTTCTTCTGGCCGTTCCCAAAGGGAGGATATTAACATGTTGTTATGCACAATAGAATTGTAAATGGGCTGACTTATCAATGTCATGCTCATACTGTGCCGAAACAGCATAAGGGGAACTGCTGCTTTTTCTTTCCTCATCCTTACTATCGTCATTTTTCCTCTACTTCTTTTGTATGTTTGTCACTCTTGTGAACTGCTATATTCGAGGTGCCTTGATAGTCGAAGCAGACTTTGTGCTGTTGAGTCTAGAGAGGTGAGCAGAGTAAGCCTGATTCCCCATTTGGACTTCTCTGTTGACATCCACCCCTTGGTGCTCATATGACCGTATGCAGTTGCGAGTGCCGTAAAACCTTACTAATATAAACAAGCAAGAAGTGATCCTCATACACTGTTCTTTGTTTACAGCCTTTCACAGTTGTGGTTTTATAATGTGTTTGTGTGAATGTGACATAATGGCTATGAAAGAGAAGTACATCAGTCTCTGCCTAAGATCCCACCACTTGCAATTCCGGTTCGCTTAAAATCCCACTGTTACAAGAAAACAGAATCACACTATTTTTAGCCCACAAAAGTCACCCCCAAGATCCTGCTCTGAAGGAATGCATTCAGCTAAGATTCCTCATTTCAGATCATAATTTACAGAACAAAAATGTTAACAGGCGCAGCTGATCAACCAAGCAGCGAAAATTTTGGATCATTGCACTGCCACAGATCTTCCACTTTCATAAATGTGATCACATCTCCCTTGTAAAAATCTCAATGAGAAGGTACTGTACAGTGTCTGCTGCAGATGGGATCACGGAAGATGTGAACTCTTTGACGCGTTTATTTTCTCTTAACATCCCACTGTCACTTGAGCCCTCCGCCTGAACTAACATCACATTTTGGACACAATCTTATTGGTGGTCTTTTTGTAGTTCATTGTTTGTACTTTTGATGGGATATCTGAACCTCTTTTAAGTTACTGAATGCTTACTAGTATTCACTGTATTTTACTTTCACTATGCTTTGTTTTCTCGCACACAGATATTAACTGCTGGAACCCAGCTTTTGATGTCACTCCAGCATCCCTCATCACAGGGGGAATAATCACTGAGTTTGGAGTCTTCAAGCCAGAGGAGCTGAAGCAGCGAATTTCAGAACTTGACCAGGACAAAGTGGACGTGTTTTACTGACCTCCGTACGAATAAGCTCCCTGTTGTTTTACTGGTGTTTGGGTTCTTGTTATTCAGTGTTACTTTTATAGCAGCTGGGGAGAACATGACAGAAATGGATAGAGCCAAAGTGAAAGCGACCCACTGACCCTTTTTCACTTTTATTCTATCTCTTTCTATTGTACTCTGGTAACTGCGTGCTCATTATTCAGAGATAAGTTTAGTTTATTGGAATGAAGGGTTTTTTTTTCACCGTCCAAGGTGTAGTCAGGCTGGGCTTGTTTTTTATACACTAACCAGAGTTCGGATCAGTGAGTGGATGTGATTTCCACTGTTGTTGAGTATGCTCAAAATGAA
Source organism: Aplysia californica (assembly GCF_000002075.1). NCBI lineage: Eukaryota > Metazoa > Mollusca > Gastropoda > Aplysiida > Aplysiidae > Aplysia > Aplysia californica. The sequence continues at coordinate 821,757 of NW_004797476.1, read as the reverse complement.
CTAAATCTATTAATAACAGTCTAGCACACACATAGCGAAACACACACGGATTTTCAGGTCCAGAATCTTTTTATTACACATGTATTTCATTTGTTTTAAGGTATGAATATATAGCAAAATTCATACATAATGAAAAGATTTCTGGGTTCTGCAGATTTGGACATGTATGCTCTAGACTGTAATTTAGGTAGTTCTCTGTGTAAGGTCCCAGTCCTTGAGACAAGAAAAGTAGGGATTAAAGTTGAACTGGGGCCACAGGGGAAGACCAGTATACGAAACAAACCATTGTGCATTTGTGAGGCGTGTTGACAAAATGACTCACTTCTCGCAATCCACGAATGGAGGTGTTTTCCTAAAAGAGACACATGAATTGTGGAGATTTCCAACTGACACCTTGTTCCTCAAGTTAAGCGTCATGTCTTTTATCATTTCATATAATGAATTGTTCAAACCCAACCTATACATTTCTTGCATCTATCTGTGTCCATAGGGCTGTGATCCGTATTGACTCATTTTGTCCACACACCTCACATTTATTAGGCTTTAGAGAGTTGAACTTATGCACCTACGCAGTTGAACCTGTTCAAGACGACCACTCACTGCCAAGGAGAAAAGTTGTCATCTTAGGTGGTCCTTTTAGACAGGGTCATTATAACATATTTAAAGAGCACACGGGGAGGGGAGTCGGTCATGGAGTGTGGTTGTTTGTGCAGGTGGTTGTCTTGGACAGGTAATCATTAGAGCAGATTTGACTTATATGTATATATATTGTATACGTTGTAATTTCGTGTTTTATATCACTGGCTTCAGGCCTCTGTGACGTTCAAAGCAATGTCTTGTACGACTCCGTCATATGTCACTTTTTAAAATGCCGTACGGCAAAGTCGTTCACTAAGCAGTGGGTATGTTCTTAACCCTTTGAGCCCTTGCCACCAATACACTGGTGGTGCGTAAAACTGTCTGTATACCTAGCCACCGGTACACCAGTGAGCGAGACCCTATCCGCAACCCGGCACGCCTTGGATAAAACGCAAGTGGGAAACCGTGTTTACTACACAGGACGTTATTATTATGAAGTGAAGATCTTTGTGAATTAGAAGATGGTAATGATGAGGTTTACCTGGAGTGAGATATGGAAAGGGATTCTGATGATGATATGAATGAAGGCGTGGATCCCTCAGGAGCTCAGGCTGACCCTGCAAAATTATGCAAATTTAGATGGCCAAATTATGCAAGACAAATGAAAAATTATGCAAGTTACCGTAACGCCATTCACAACATGTTTTGCACTTTTTCAACTAGAATTTTCATGTTTTTTTTAGATCTATGTACAGAAGAACTGAAAACAGAACATATATCAGTATCAGTAGTTATTTGTGTATTTGGAAAGATACACATCAATCAGAAAAAAAACCCCAAAAAAATGTAATCTCTGTAACTTTCAGCTGTATACAGGGGGGGGGGGGGGGGGGGGGGGGAGGAATTATTTTTACAAATTAAAAAAAAAAAACCAAAAAAACAAACATCTGGACCTCTGATGCTGGCACATCACTAAAACCAGGGACACCTGTCAAACATGAAACATCAGCAGAGATGAGAATAACTTACTTTTGATGGATTGAAAAATTGAACATGCTCAAGGAACTAAAATCCCTAACAGGGGAAATAACCAACTTGACACTTAAATGCATAGACCTATTATGAGCCACTTCCCTGTAGTCACACAACGATGTGTTTAGTAAATAAATTGTTTTGTGAAAAAAAAATTTAAAACGCGAGGGAATCCAAAATTATGCAAATATATGTTGCAGAATTATGCGAAAAAATGCGGCCGGACTATCGCATAGTCCGACGGGGACAGCTCAGGCAGAGGAGCAGGGTAGCCTCAGGAGGTCAGGGCTCAAAGGGTTAATTCTTTCTAGTCTACCTCAGTGTGGACTTGTACATGGTGCCCTAGTGTAACTGGGGACAAAATCATATTCAGTCAATATTATTGAGAACATGTAGCTGGATCGTTCGTAGTAACACTCTTTTCGTCAAGGGTGGGCAAACTGCAGCCTGAGTGATGAATTTGAGCAACCTTCATCAAGAACTTCACGAAGCTCGCTCTTGTCTATGTAAAGCAATGTGCTGATAGTTGCACAATGTGGCAGTAGCGGGTGGTGGCGGTTTGTTTCATGCCCTGTAGTGATCTCACCTGTTGTCAGTTAGGCCAATGCGTGCCAGAAAGCACCAGTTACTGGCAGTTACAGTACCTGAAGACAGTGGAAGTTCTGCACTCCTTTGCACAAATCTCATACTGCACAATTACAAATTACACCTTCATTGTTGTTTCTTCTTTCATTTTGTTATGGCCTCCCCTTACTTCAAATATGGTTTTTTTGGAGAATCAATGTTTTGAAGAGCCAACATGTGTCATTTGGGTTTTGATCATGGCAGGACAGGAGTTCAGATCTCTGCATGAAAACTTTGCCTCTAATTTGCTCTACCCTACAGCACAGTTATCAACAGGTCTGTTTTAATGTTTCTGTAACAAAGGTGCTCGAATCTTCTTTTACTGGTTTAAAAAGACCATACAACTCTATACTGTGTATCAAGTTCTTTCAGGACACTTACATTTGTTCTTTTTTTTTTATCTGTCCTTTTGACCCGAAGCAGTCTTCTATAACAAAAATTTAAACCCCACTTTGGGCTGCTTAGATTCTGGGTGATTTTTATGTAGAACTAATGGCCTCAAATACAGCATGGCACACCTTAAAATGTGTACACGGTCAACTTAAGCCTACAGGCTACTGTGGGTCACCTTCATACTGGATTGCTGGATGTTATTCTGCTTCATTTTCTTTTTTTGTGCTTTCTTGTCAGTTGGTATGAAGATTTTGTTGATGTTAGGACCACTACTATAGTGGAACATGTCTGTCTGAATACCGTCTGGAAAAGAACTTTTTTACTAAAAAGTATGAGAGATCGGACTCCAGGATTTGTGGTAAGTCTGCTTTTCTCAGTATCCTGTTGTAACCAAGACCGTTATTATAAGTGGGACCCACTGTACATTAAATTTTGTTATGAACCATAGAAAGTATGCGGTAACTGGCGGGACTGGCGATATAAGTGGGGCCCACTTTACATTAAATTTTGGTATAAACCGTAGAAAGATAGTGAAAATAAAATAAAAGCAACAGAAATGCAGTTTCTTAGGAGACTGCTGAGAATATAGTGGAAGGAAAAAAAAATCAAATGAGGTAGTGCTTGATGAAGCCTGCGTGGGATGCTCACTATTAAAAACAATAAGGAAACGACAAATGAAGTTTGTAGAACATCTGAGTAGACAAAGGTCTTGAACATCTAGCTGTCATTGGCAAAGTTGAAGGCAAACTAGGCAGGGGTAGGCCCAGAGCTACCTATAGGGAACCTAAACAAATGGGTAACAGGGAAAGATCAGGGAAACGTAGCTTTTTTAAGAGCATCTGAGCAAAGGAATGAATGGAGAACCATGATTGCTGACGTCTGTCCCAGATCTGGCACTGGATGATGATGATAAACCGTAGAAAGTATGCAGTAACATGCATGTGTGTCATTCTTTTCTCTTTTTTTTTTAAAGTGCAAAGCATTTGAGTTTTATAAATGTGCATTTTTGGTATGAACAGTAGAAATTATGCAGTACCATGTATGTCTCATTCTTTTCTCTCTTTTTTTTTTTAGAAAGTGCAAGGTTTTAAGTTTGATGAATGTGCATTTTCTCAGACACCCTTCTATGCTCATAAGACTGTCCCCGTAGAATTATGCAAATTTAGATGGCCAAATTATGCACACAAAAAAGCAAAATTATGCACACAAAAAAGCAAAATTATGCAAAAATTATGCAAGTTACCGTAACACTATTCGCGACATGTTTTTCCACTCTTTCTCACAAGAATTTTCATGATTTCCATGTTTTATGTACAGAAAAATTGAAAACAGAACATATCAGTGTCAGTAATTTGTTGTGTATTTGGAAAGAAAAAACACATCAGTCAGAAAAAAAACAACCAAAAAATATAATCTCTGTAACTTTCAGCTGTATATCTAGCTAGATCTCTATAGAGGAAAGAAAAATGTTTAAAAAAATAAAGGACATCTGGAAAAACCCTGATGTAGTCTGGTGTTGAAAACTTTGGACCACCCTGACCCAAAGTGTGTTACTGCAGTCACAGCTGCTTGTATATGTTTTGTAGTGAAATAAACAACTACTTACAACATAATGTTTGGTTTGAATGTTTATCAATATACATGTATTCCGGTACGTTAAGTGTTCTGACAAAATGAGTTACTTCTCGGATTCGAGCCCTATGGAAATGATAAATACGTCACGCTTACAGGTGAAGTTCTTATTATTTATAAGTATGAAATAATGGAAGGCATGTTATACAGTCGAACCTGTGTAAGACGGCCACCCATTGTCAAGAAGAAAAGTGGCCGTCTTAGACAGGACTGATCAAGATGAAGAAAACAAACCATTCCTTTCTGAGGTCCCATCCGAAAATAGGCACATTGTTGTTGTTGTTTCCGCAAGGGGGGCGGGGATTCTTCTTTTTGTTTTCTTTTGTTACTGCTTTTGTGCAAGGGTGACTGTAAAACGAAATGTGTCAGACAAGGAGGACCAATTAGTGCTATGGTAAAACAAACACACGGGTTGCCACCACTCGGAGAACGAGCGACGCTTCTGTCACAAGTTCATGTTGACGTGTATTGTTTCTTTGTTACATACTGGGTAAACAGTGACCACTCATCTCACTTAACGACTTGTGTATAAGTTGTGGGCAGGGCTTTATGGCTATTGGTTATGAGCTAGACGGCTAGAGATAGTATAAGAACGTATAGGTTATGAGGGATCACACGCTTACCTCACCGGCAGCTGAAAATTTGTCACCGGGTACCTATTGGTCAACAGTGGGAGGGGCCTACGCAACATGATCGGTTGGAGGGACTATCTAACAACAATGACAGAGATTGGATTATGACGGCTCGCCCACAACGCCAGGGGCCAATGCACAATTTACGACAAAACGTAATGGAGTCACTAAGGTGGCCGTCTAAGACAGGTGTTATTGCTTAGTGTGGTAGGGGTTTTGTGTTAAAATATGGTGGCCGCGGCCGCGTTGGACAGGTGCCCGTTTTACACAGTTTAATTATATAGAAAAAACGCAAGGGGGGGGGTGGAAAGTGGCCGTTTGTAGAGGTGGCCGTCTCATAGAGGTGGCCGTCAGGGCAGGTTTCACTGTACTTAGAGAATGTATGGCATTAATTATAATAGACGATCTACAAATTTGACTCTAGTGCCGATTTTTGGCCAATATAATATATCCACTTTGGGTTTGTTTCAAGGTTTCCTTGACACCCTCGATCCACCTTTTGCGTGGCCTTCCTCTTCCGTTATACCTAGTCTGAGTGCTTAGCTTAGTGTTGTAGGCCCTCGAGAGTGGCTGGCCAAGTGACATATACGTGTGACAGGTGGCCAAACCATTTTTTTTCTCTGTCTTTCTATATTCTATGTAAAGCAGGCAGGCCTCAATGCTAATAGCAGCTCTTACTTCTTCATTTCTCTGCTTATCTCGTCTTGTGATGTTAAGGGTTTTGCGGAGACATTTCATTTCGCAAGCGGTGATTTTGCTTTCATGAGTTTTACTTAATGTCCAGGTCTGGCTCTGGTAACATAATGTTGGTATCAATATATAAAATGTATTGAGGTGACAAGCTGTCTCTTTGTGTCCACGGAGATGTTTGGATGGGATAGAAGGGGTGCGACCTGGTAGGTCACAGTGTTTGCTTTTTAAGTTCGCATTTCTATTTCTCTGTCTATGTACCCGGCATTTGCAACAAAATAAGGTCACATAAGTGCCGAAGATTAGAGTCTTACAAGAGAGTACAGTAACAAACACAAAAAAGGAGCAGAGATAAGGGCCACAGAATAGATGTTTGATACTGATAGGAAAGTAGGAGCAAACCACACCAAAGCACTCGCCAACCACCCACAACGGTCATTTGTACAGGGTGATTATTTTGAATAGATGGTCATTAGAGCAGGTTCGATTGTAGTTATAATTTCTTTTGCACCTCCTCATCAGCACAATTTAAATCATTTAGTGGCCAGCTTCTCAACCCTGTGGAAAAATGGAGACAGTCGACATGAGTATTAATTAAGCTCATTACCATTTGTATGCCAGAAGGCTATGAACATAATCATTACTCATTACTACACTGGAGACGAAAAAAAATGCAGGCTTTGCAAAAATAAACAAAAGGGCATAACATTTAAATTGAATGTCTTCAGAGTTTTGTTTAGTTTTAGTAAAAGTTTTACTGCACTTGCAGCACAATAAGGTCATATAAGTGCCCAAGATTAGAGATGTTACAAGAGTAACAAACACAAAAAAAAGAAGGGGGGGGGGATAAAGACGATAGATGTTTGACAGGAAAGAAGAAGCAAACCAAGAAGAAGCAAACCACACCAGAGCACCCGCCAACCACCCACTTTCAGTTTGTTTGGATTTACTTGGATCCAGAGCTAGAATCATAGCAGGCGGCACATGTCCATAGCTGCTCATCTCTCCTTTCTAGCGTCCACCTCAGGGTCTTCCTGCTAATTGTCTCCATGAGGAGCTGGTTTGAGACACGCCTGACCACTCCTCGGAGCAAACTTTTTTTCGCTGTGCCCCGCACACACTTTTCTTTCATTGTGCTGAGTGTGTGGGAGTCTGACTTTGTTTGAGTTTGAGTAAAGAGAAGCACATTGACACGTTAATTGTCATTCAGCAGTGCAAAGAAAAAGCAAGACAAGATCGACAGCAACAAAAGGAAAGAAACAAAACGGTACCTGCCACCACTGTCTTCAGTTACCACATCCAACAAACTTGTACAACTGATACGAGGGAGAGTCAAAAAGTAATGCAAGTTGTTCGGTATTTTGCGCAATTTTGCATCACTAATCACATTATATGAAATTCAGCTCACAAGTACTTACACATGTACTTTTAAACTCAAACCGTTAAGACTAAAATTCCTTTGATTTTGCCTGAATGACGTCACATCAAAATGGATGCCCCTTTGCAGGTCTGTCAGAGGCAAAGAGCTGTGATTGAATTTCTTGTTTTAGAAGGAGAACCCACCAGTAACACACAAAAGAGACTTCAAAACGTTTACAGGGACCAAGCTCTAGACTTTGGAACTACATGTTGTGAATATATAGGTAGGCTAGACGTCTGAGCAATGAACCGGAAGAAGAGGAAAAGGTGTCCGTATGCTTGTCCGAAAAATCATGGCAACCGTGTTTTGGGATGTTCACGTGTTTATCACATCTTTTTTACCAAGAAGAACTACTGTCAATTGAAGGAGTTATTTCAATAACGTACTTAAGTCCCACTAGGGTAGTTTTGAGAAAAAGACAAAAAACTGTTTCTCGTCAATATAGTATTGCACTGGGAAAGGCGGGCTAAAACAGAGGGCGCAGCTCTGAAAATCAAAGGCAGTCTCCACAGAAGGCTGATAGGGTGCAGTCCCCTTTCTTTTATCATCCCATGCAAAAATCTTGATTTTCGCAAAAATGAACTTCGGTATGTTATTGAAATGACCCCTTCAATTCTGAAGCCTTCATTGAAACACTGCGACGAGTCAAACCAGATTTGAACATGGAAAGAGGGTTTTTTTCCCCCCATTTCCCCATGACAATGCCCGCGTGCATGCGAGTACCAGAATAAGGGAGACAATCACAGTGCGTGGATGAGAAACACTGCTACACCCAGCTTATTCTCCTGATTTACACCTTCAGACTTCCACCTTTTCGGTCCTAGAAGTCACTACGGAAACAATGGAGAAATCAAGACTGCTGTACCCCTACGACCAACCTGCTCAGTTTTACGAAGCTGGCAAATATGGAAAGGTGGACAGTGGCTATTGAACAAAATGGAGACAAGGTTGAGAAATACAGATCTGATCCTCAGATGCTCCCCTTCAATTTGAGGTATGATAGTTGCCACTGCGTGCTTTTTTCTTTTAGTTATGAACGAACTTGCATTACTTTTTGACTCCTCCTCGTATATCAGCCAAGGGGTAAACACTTTCCTTATACGTGTATTTGTAAACAATGTGGCAAAACGCTTTAACCCTTTGAGTCTTGACCTCCTGATGCTACCATGCCACTCTGCCTGAGCTCCTGGGCGATATATTACAAACATTCATGTGATCGACAGAATCACATTCCATATCCCACTCATGGTAGTCCTCATCATCACTGGCATGAAACCTCGTAATTCAGAAAGACCTTGAAAATAACCAGTAACATCCTGTGTTGTAAACACGGTTTCCCTCACGGGTTTTGTCCTAGGAAGGCCGGTTTGGGGATAGGGTCTCGCTCACTGCTGTACTGGGGGTTCGGCATACGGGCAGTTTTACAGAACCGGTGGCAAAGACTCAAAGGGTTAAAAGTGTGTCATGACATAATATAACAAACTGGTGCTTTGTGTCATGCAAGAGCTAACAGCTTGACATGATATGAGTTGTACTGTGATTAACATGGCAGTATGCAATCATTTTCCCTCCAATCAGCACCAAAAATACAGAGAAAACAAACCACAATTGAGATGTATGAAAGTGTTTATTTCCAAGTGAATATGAGTGAGGCATTAATAATACAGTAATGAAGTTAAAAGGTATGACTATGATGCGGGAAAATCCTACACGTTCCAACTCCTTTTAAGTAATCACAAAGAATATACATCACATTTAGACAACCATTCACAAGAAGTAAGACCAAAATCATATAGTGGGTGTAGTAGTTGTATAAAAGCGCAAGTCTAGGAAGAAGCCGTGAGTTCATTCACAAATTCATGGGATTGGTGTAATGAGGTTATGCGTCACTGCTGGTATTTGCAAGACCATAGGGCATAAGCATCGGATCTACATACAAATTCAAGAATAGACTAGCAATAGAAAGAAAAAACCCAGCTAGAAACTTTGACCAGGTGAAAGTAGTTCACCACACCAGGTACCGTACCCACTTTATGAATTTGGCCCTCCAGGGTGCAAAGCACAGACAGTTGAGATAGCCTACAGAGTTGAGAAAGAGCACTTCAGTCAGTACAGATATATGTTGATGCCGAAGGGGGTTGAGGGAGAAGCTGTACACATGATGTCAGGAGAAAAAAAAATATTAACAACAATCTTCTGTCGTCTAAAGTACAGGGAGATCTCTTGGGTGTGCCTCACCCACCCGATACTGTCCCAAAAGTATACACATATTTACACAAGCTGTACGCAATCATTGCCAACTAACAACAGTCTCAAATTGACCATAACGAAATGATTGTGCTGAACAGAGGTATGTTGAAAAATAAATTGATATCTCAACCAAGCAGTGGTGAGTACTGCAGACACTGGGAAGGCATCACCTTTGTGCAAAAAGAAAGCTGGTTCTCTCAATCTCGGTTCACCCATTTTTAAGCCTGAAACAGCCTTATCTCTCCCCCCCCCCCCCCAAAAGCCCAATTTCTTGACAAAATTTACAATATTGAAAGATTTTTATTTCAAAGAAATAAATTAAGCACCTCATTTTTAGCACCGTACATTGTAGCCCTACTTTTCAAAGGCTACAGGACTGCCAAATGTATCACATTGCCACTTTTCAGGAAAGTATTCTCATACGTCTGAATAATCCAAGTTTTGCATTTGTAGACATTTAAAGTCTCTACCTTGCACATAGCAAACACATTTTCCGGTCTTGAATATTTTCTTAAACATGTATATTCTTTGAATTCAAAATACCTCCTTAGCGAAATTTGTACATACGAAAAGATTTCTGTATCCCACTGATTTCACTCTATGTGCGTGCTAGACTGTATATATACCATTCACATAAAATTGGGAGTTCTAAAGTTTGTGGCACTTTCTTAAATAAATCATAAATTACTAGAATCACTTGAAACAGGGATAGGGGCTCCCATAACAAAATGTTTATCCACATTTTCTTCCCTTTACAAAATCCAATTAGAAGAAACACACCCACAGAGAGAAGCACTTGCCATTGCCTCTGTTGAAAAAAAAAAAAAAAAAAAAAAAGATTTCAGAAGAGTATTCTAAATCAGTAAAAAATAATAGGATGACTTTTGTCAAGTCTTTGAAGACATTTTGTGCAGTAGAAGGTCAGGCCAGAAAAAAGCCAGAAGACCAATAGTCCCACAACATTTGATCTGTGGACCTTGAATTGAACTTGGTGACAGCCTCGCATACAGTACAGCCGTAAACCAACCATCCAGAACAAGTAGGGTATACAACAAGTATATATGGCATGACAACCAACAGAAACACTGCATTGTTGGAAAGTGAAATGAGTATTATATCCAGGTATTGGTTGAGGGAAAATAAGGGGGGAAAAAATGATGGAATAATAGACGACCCTCATCCAACATGCGATATTCTTCTTATGAATGACACGTTTTCCGATACATGAAACGTCTGCATATGAAATTGAGGAGGATATATATACACACAGGAGTACATGCACTAGCTGGGAGCCCATGAAGCAGTGTTACTGAGAATACGAGACTGGATTATGCTTTCAAAAAGATATATGCACATTTTTTAAAAAGTTTTTGGAATACTCAGGGGTACAAAGTGTAAGGAACCCATTCACTGACACAGGCAAAGACTGATGAACTAAAAATGAAAGTAGCTAACACTCCCCCCCCCCCCCAAAAAAAAAAAAACAAAAAAAAACCCAAATTAATTTATCTGAGATAAAAAAAATTTAAAATTGAACATCACAAGCAATAAACAAGTAAAAATACCCGGAGATCTAGTCTCAAAGCAAAACAAAGGACAACAGTACATCTTGAGATGCAGCAACCTGACAGAATGAACCGCACTTCAGATCAAAGTGAATGGGCCAACCCAACAGTATATATCACAAACTGTCAACCTAGGCAATTTTTGCATGAGGTAAATATAACAAAATGAATAACTAACGATTCCACTTACAGAAACGGAAATACTAAATAAAGATTAATGCAACAGCCATCTCATGATTTTTAGTTTTATGGAAAGAAGTTGAGAAGGTGTTAGAATCATGCTAAGAGTTCATTTTTGTTTTTTTATTCTTTTTTTTGTTTTGGCGACTCACTAGAGGTAAAAGCAGATACCGTACAAGTAGGCATACTGGTTAGTGCAATTTCTTTTCAATGTAAGTCGTAAGTAAATACTAAGACTATGAGGGCAAACTCTGTCTCAAGCTACAAAGAGACATTTTTCAACCTCTGTAATTTGATGAAGGGTAAAGAAACGTACTTACTTGAACCCTTCCGTTCTAGTCAGCTAGTTATAATGAATTTACTTGTTCAGCCTCATGACCAAAAAAGCAACACAAACATTTTTGTAAATGT
>NW_004797476.1:807638-810249 GCF_000002075.1 Aplysia californica | reverse complement strand
GCCCCCCCCCCCCCCCCCCCCCCCCCAAAAACCGTACTTATTCTCCCCACACCTTTTTCTACTGCAAATGAATTGTGCTGGTTGCCTTGTCTGTCCCATCTTCCCTTTACTTTGTGTCTACCCTTCACAATACAATGAACCAGGGTTCACCACGTTTCACTCTGCAAGCCCAGAGAAAAAATCTTTCAATCAGAGATAAAGAATGAGATCTCTTGCGACAACATACACAGTACAATATATCCCTATATTGAAGAAAGTCTCTTCCCACTTTGAGCACCAAAACTGTTCACGCCCTCTGCCCTTCTCAGCTCCTTTCAAAAGAAGGGATCAAGCAAAAGAACATGGATGGACACTGATGTAGACATTTTTTTTACTTTTTAAAAAGGCTCTAAATTTATATCCTGGGTCTTCGAAGAAAGAAAATAACACAGTACCCCTGATTACTTATTGAACTTTAATCTGTTCATTTTATCCATAGACCCTGGGAATGGCTGAATAACTAAAGGGTCCTCCCCCCCCCCCCGACTAACTTAAGGGTTCCACCCCCCCACTCCACCCCAACTCTACCTCCATGACCCTGAAGGAGAAACTGAAAATTTCTTATGATGAAATATTATCCCTCCTGAAAAAAAACCCCCTGTAATGTTCTCTCTAGCTACAACTAAAACAACAACAACAACTGTCCAGTCTATCCATGTTCTCCGCTGCTCCGCTGTCTAAAGATCAGGTTAGCGTCATGCAGACAGAGGCGGGGTAAACGTGTTCGAGACAATAAATTATGTGGGGTGGAAAAAAACAACAACAAAAAATCATTTTAATTTGTACCATAGCATATATATAAATCTTCACAAATCCCGAGCACCTTAATTATGCACACGAACTTGACTAGAAGAAGGAAATGATTTACAAAAACAAAGAATCTATGGCACTGTCAAACCTTTTTTTTTTTTTGCGTAAAGAGAATTGCAATATTTAAATAGACTGTCTTCCGAGTGTACTGTGTTCTTTCATATGTAGGACATGACTAGCCAGGGTGTAACACCATTGCTGACTGGAACACACACACACACACACACACACACACACACACGCACACACACACACACACACACACACACACACACAGAGAGAGAGCTTGCACGAGAAAAAGGCAACACGGTTGATGACCGCATGGCGCACCACTACTGGCACTAAACACACTGTAACTGGCAAGATACATATATTTATATAAAACGGAAACGGTAGCAAAAGAAGGTAAAAAATAAATGAAATAAACACTATTGACAAAAAAAAAGTTTTAACTTAACTGCATGCATTTATCACGGAGAGGACGACTAGGATGAAACGTGTAAAAATGTGAAACAAGTCTGAAAACAAACAGGACTATTTTCAGTACATTTGGCTAAGTATGAATAGAATAGTACAAATCTCCTTTACACACTTCTAAACATAAACAGGGGAAAAAAAAAAGAACAGCATTGCACCAAATGACTGCAGATCCGAAAAAAAGCAGTCAGCAAATCTCATATGAGAAGGGGGGAAAAAAATCCAATACATATATATGCACCAGAAATGTTCATAACAACATCAAATACATTCCCCTGCAAAAAAGCAAGCAAATAGATTTTTATGTCACTACGGTTGTCTTCTTCTTTTATACGTCTGCCCAGCTGGAAAAAAAACATGTAAAAAATGCACAATCAGTCCTTTGGTATGGCTTTAACACAACAAGATTTGATTGCGTAAAATAACTGGCACAAAAGAAAAGCGCCTGGACTGACCAGCTTACAACCTGCAGCACCCTTCAACAGTAACATGCTTTTTCCCTAAAAGCTCCTGTTTTTCAAGTTAAAATGTAGATATTATGCCCCCCCCCCCATCATAGACATAATTCAAATCATTCAAGAGGCAGGCTTCAACCATATCTGTCAGGGGCACCCCATGCCGAGGGAGGAGGATACAACATCCCAGCAGAAAGACCCACGATACTCCCTACAAATTCTTCCCACTCAGAAATCAAACTCGGGTCTCCTGCGTGCGACGGCAAAGACCAAAACCACTACACCACAGACACCACAGACACCACAGACACCACCAGACACCACAGACACCACAGGACACCACAGGACACCACAGACACCACCAGACACCACCAGACACCACAGACACCACCAGACACCACAGACACCACCAGACACCACCAGACACCACAGACACCACAGACATCACCAGACACCACCAGACACCACAGACACCACAGACATCACCAGACACCACCAGACACCACAGACACCACAGGACACCACAGACACCACAGACATCACCAGACACCACAGACACCACCAGACACCACAGACACCACATACACCACAGACACCACAGACATCACCAGACACCACAGACATCACCAGACACCACAGACACCACCAGACACCACAGACACCACAGACACCACATACACCACATACACCACCAGACACCTCATACTCTTTATACACCATCTGTTTTTCACAGACACCAGATATTCCCTTGATCTCTTTCAGACTCCATCTGATACTACTTATACTTCAGATCTTCTAGTCCTCCCAGATACAAAGGACCTTTCTAGACT
>NW_004797476.1:801677-807412 GCF_000002075.1 Aplysia californica | reverse complement strand
CAGACACCACAGACACCACAGACACCACCAGACACCACAGACACCACAGACACCACCAGACACCACAGACACCACAGACACCACATACACCACATACACCACCAGACACCACATACACCACAGACACCACCAGACACCACAGACACCACAGACACCACAGACACCACCAGACACCACAGACACCACCAGACACCACCAGACACCACAGACACCACCAGACACCACAGACACCACCAGACACCACCAGACACCACAGACACCACCAGACACCACAGACACCACCAGACACCACAGACACCACCAGACACCAGCCAGCTGAAGTAGGAAAAAAGCCTCACACAGAACCCTGCAGAGACTACCACAATTACAACAACATATTGGTGCCAATGTGGGGAAGTATCTATGTGGGCACCCACCATGAAGTCTGGCAGGATTATTTTCATGAACAAATCTTGTGTCCCACAAAGAAACCAACCACTACACTACATTCTTACCTTTTATCTTAATAAATCTCCACATAAAACTAAAACATCCCTGCAAAATGACACTGCCTTAATGGCACAGTTAATTCTTGATTAATTAATCTAATTTAATAAGCATATGGGAACGTCAAAGTGATGAAAATATTTGTGGCGCCTTTCTCCTACCCTCATAAGTATTAAATACTGGTATAATATAATAATAATATATATGTGAGGCAGCGTGGTGAAACCAGGCCCTCGTCAAAATACTGAAATGGAAAAAAAACCGGCATAATTCTGCCACTTTGGACATTTTTCGAATTTTGTTTTTTGACTCAACACCTTCTATGTCCGTTAAAAAACACATTTCTATATGGATTTAACTAGAAAACGCCGATTTAAGGCACAAAAATGGAAGAATTTTAGTTTCCATGGACTCTCGAGTCTTGGAAGTCACTAAACTTTGGAGGCCACGTTATCGCTAATTTTACCTCAAACCAGGCAACCCATGCCTCCTTCAATCGCAAGTGTCTTGACTTCTCTTCAAGTTAGATGGGTATTTTTTCCTTTCCAAGCAAGACAAACGAATAGGCTTTATGCTGATACCAGTAACTCCACATGCCTAAACATTGACGAGCGCCTGATTCCACCGTGCCGTGACACATATATATAATATAAACAAGTTGAATATGAATGTGTGTGTTATTTTTTTAGTTTGGGGGGGTGTAATGCCCAAATAACAAAGGGGAAAAAAACCGGAGAAAACTTTTGCGCCGATAAAAAGCAAACACTGGCTTTATAATGCCCAGACTGTTCACAAGATGGGAATGCAGGCTCCGACTCAGTAATGAAGAAATACATTGTTCCCCCCTTGAATTGCGTATTTGATGACATAGAATCTAAAAATAAAAATAAAAATTAGTATAAATAAATCTCTTTCTGGCTTGACTTCATTGAACCGGCAACAAAATTTTGAAACAAAAGATTGTTGCATGGGGATTGTCTAGTTCATCAGTTAGCCACATAAGACGATAAAATAAATTAATTAAAAATTTGTAACATAATAATAATGAGACAAAACATTTTAAAGTAAAACAATAAGTTAAAAACTCATACACACATCGTGCATCCCAGTTTGCCAAACTGAAAAAACAACATAACATCATGGCCCACTGTATCCAAGGACACCAAGCATCAGTCAAAACTGTTTTCAGTAAAGCATTTTGCACACAGTCCACACATCATGTGCACATTTATGTACAGAGTACGTGAAAATAAATATTTTAAAAAAGAAACCATTGGTCAAAACATACATCTGAAAGCCTCAAGAGGGCATGTGTAAAACGTGTTGGTACATGACTAAGGTGTATATTCATAACCAGCTGACAACTTCTTTCACAAGTCAGGTTCGACGTCCTGGCATTAAACTTGATACACAGGCACAAGTTGCTGAAATAATCTATAGTTTGACCAGATGACTCATATATAAAACTGTTTGCAACTGCCCAAGGCCTGTTCCCACTTCTCTTGTGGGGAGGAAATGACAAAAGATGGAGACAATGTATTCATTTATATCTCGAACAAGAAGCTAACAGAACCATGCAATAACGTTTTGGATCCTAGTAAGGTGAGCAATGACTCTTCCAAACGGAAAATGTTCACTGGCATCTTACACAGGCTTTTCAGCAACTTAGGACAATTGACCTTTATCCAACTCATTAGATATTTTTTATACAAGCCATCAAGAAGAATGAGGCCTCCAATTTCCATACGGGCCATTTTATCAGATCACTTGTATTCCTTTTGGAATTTTGCAATAGAAGTATATGAAGACAACAACAAAATGTTTCAATTTAAAAGAAAAGAAAGGAAAAGAAACAGTTTCTAATTCAGCTGATAGGGGGAAAGTTAATTAAGATGAAAGAACATATATGACATACTACAGTTCATTAGTAGGAAGAAATAATGACAGACTGACAGTAAAACTGAAAGAAATACAATTCATCCACTTACTTAGTGGAAGAAGTTACAAACTAACAAACAAAAATCTTACTGGTCATCATACAGAACTTGAGAACTGAAGAAAATTTAGTCATGAACAATTTATTCATGCTGCACAGTAAAAACAGTACTCCCTTTGTTACTGGTTTTCACATCTCAATGACTTTCAAGGATGTGACTGAGAAACTGAAAACTGAGATTTTTTTCAGGAAATAGTCGTCAATATGTTAAGACTTCAAAAAAGGATAAAAAGTGAAAAATAAAAAAAGCCATGCTGCATGAGACTATGACAGTGAAGTACATTCATGCCAGTATACTGCGTAGAATTTTGCAATTTTCAAATCACTTTGCCTACAACATACATTTAAAACCAGAGACTTGGGGGCAAGACATGAAGAACAGGGCAAACAACTGACCAAAGGCAGATAAACACACAATTCATGAATCAAAGAAATATCAACTTACCAGAGTGTGAGGTCCAGTTCCTAGTTTTGATTATTTTTTGACACGATAAGAGAACTATGAAACAACTGTTATAAACTAGAGTTAGCCACAAAGAGAGGGTAGTTTACAACACATCTGAACTTGTTCAGTAGGTCAAGTAACCATCTTTCGTTGTGGACAACACATCAAGAAAGCGAGGGGAGGACAGAACAGCTTATGTTATTGGAAGCACAGAGTAGCAGTGAACACGAAAGTATATTCATAACAAAGTTTGTTCTTTGGACATGTGGACTGGAAGAGCTCTAATCTCAAATGGCTATGACCAAAAGAGGTCGGACAGAATCTGACAGAAGAACAGCACACTGAATGAAATCAACAATAAACAGGGAGGAAACAGATGTTTAGTAAATTTCTTCTATCCCCCACCCCTGTTCCTTCCCTACCTCCCACATACGGTCATGTATATTAATTCATCTTACTATAAGTGATCAAGTCTGACAATGAATGCAAACCAAACAAACTAGATAACTCTGCTCGGGAAAACTCCATAAGTAACAGACTTGTAAAAGAAATGTCTATAAAGGAAAAGAGTAAAAACAACACAATACAAAATGGTAAGTCCATATAAGTACCATTTCAAGGTTTCCAAATGAATAATGAAACAAGATCTTCCTTCCAAAGAGGCATTTAAACCAAAAAACCTTAAAAAAAAGGAGAAAAAAAACCCCACACATCTAAGATCAAATGTAAGTAGAACTTTAGAACACTACTCCAATTAAGCACGATGCAATACTGCCAATTGACTTATTAAACATCGCATAAATAAACTAACTATAAAACCCACGATATGATTATATTATGATCAAATGAGATTAAGTCTTTACTGGGTGAACATGTTTTCTGCGTATCAAAAATATTTGAAAATTAAACACAAATACCTGAAAAAAGGTCCAGCTTACAATTTATTCTATAACTGAATTTTTTGAGAAACCTGCTCAAAGTGAAATGGTAACCACACTAAGTAAAGGATACAAATAATTTGGAGCACATCTTTTCTCTTACAACCTAAGACAGGTACTTAAATCTCCACAGGACCCCTTACTTTTATAGTGGGTTTTAAAAAGAAAACTTTCCCAGCGGGAGATCCAACGAGAAAAGCTTGAAAAACGCCCCTTGGCACTCAGATATCACATCGAAAAAGCCAGTTTAAATTTCATACAGAGAAGGAACATTACTTTATTTTCTAAACCTTCATCAAAATCTAAAAGCATGCTATCTTCCCATGATTGAAACGTTGAGCAAACACTGTTTAATTGTGAAAGCGACTCAACTCTTCATAATATCTACTGTCCTCAAAATTACTGAGAGACCCTATCACATCGCTACAGGGGAAAACTGATAATACTGAAGAGCACCATAAATATCTTTATCCACACCAGAGAACCTGAAGAGTCCACTTCCCTCAGAAAAAGGAGCATTACAAAACAATCTCAATATCAAAATCTCTCCCAGCTGAAATCGTAGTCCAAAAACAGTAAAGAGACATCAGGCAAGAAATCATATGTTCGCAACTACGAGTACTTAAAAAGCATCAGGTATCCCCCCTCCCCCTAAATGAGCCAGTCATAAGACAAGATGATAATAACACTGTGTCACAAGAGCAAATCCCATTCACGTCTTCTCTGTGGGTTTTGAGGCCGGAGGCGACGTTATTTCCGTCGTGATTCCCCCCAATCTGATCTTGTACTTGCGTCCCCTCCAGGTGACCACCGGGTCCCACAGCGCTCTGCACGTTAGAGAGAAGTAGGACATCTCGTTGACCAGCCACCCAACAAGGAATTCAAACTTGGAAAAAGGCAATGGTCCTTGCTGCAAAAGATAGAAATCAAAGAAAAGCTTGCTCAGTTCAACTGAAGCTAATGGCAGGTGGGCATAACAATGGCAAATTTCACCACATGGAAACAACAAAACTATGTCACAGAGAGCAAAAAAAAACAAGTGCATATCTCAAAGAAAAGGAACAAAATCAATAGCCTTTACTTTACACTTACTAAAAATTCAGATGTTAAATGAGGGATAAAAATTTATAAATTTTTGACATCACATTTCCTGGTTCATCAATAATTATCTAGTGTCTTGAAAATGGTTTACATGATTTCCCAATATGTTACCACTCCTGCATTACCAAAATAGATGCAACTAAACTTAAAAAGGGGAAAGAATTAAAGTATGAAAAAAAGAAGAAAAAGGTGTAAGACAACAAAAAAGTGACCCCAGAAATGCAGTGCAACAAATAAGCCCTTCAAGACAGAAATGGAGAAGGTGCGACATCCATCTAATATGATGTCAACTAACAAGTCCAGCTTCAAACACAACCAGCCATGTAAAGTGGATCAAACTATGCCATAATGGGAACAAAAGGTTTATTCATTCCCAAACACCAAAGATTTCTGAAATCTATGATTGATTTTTCTGGAAAATGGGCAATTTCCTCTTTAAAATTTTGATGGTAAAACATGGAATAACATCAAGCAGCTAGACTAGAATAGGGAAAGGTGGAAAGTATTTATTCGATGGCGTAATATCCTGATCCAGGTTGAGAAAGGCAATGTTAATGATGATGATGATGTTGGAGGGAAGGATACGGATGGTGGAGAATGTGGAGTGGTGGATGCGGGCGGGGGGATGGTGAAGTGGTGGATGCGGGCGGGCAGAGGTGTGTGAGTGCGTGAATGGTGTTGGTGGATGGTGGGGGGGAGATGGTGAAGGTGGAGTGGTGGATGTGGGGTGGATGTGGATGTTGGAGGTCGAGTGGTGGGTGCGGGCGGG
>NW_004797476.1:788983-800701 GCF_000002075.1 Aplysia californica | reverse complement strand
ATCCCTTTTCTTTAGTTTTAACTCTCTGAAAAATCTGCTTGCAAAGATATGACAAAGCAAAGTTACATATTGATTATATTATCATACTCAAAATAAAATTTAATAAAAAATAATAAAACTGCAATTATCAGCTTCAATTAAAAACATAATTATTTAAAAAATGTTCACACTTTAAAGGGGCTGAATTTACCTTTCTAAGATTGACCTTGGGTAAATGCATGAAACGAAACCTAATCTTGATAAACCTGCTTGACAGGTTAGGAGAATCATCAGTGATGACATGCCTTAGACGGCTGAAGGTCAAGTGGTACTTCAACATAATCAGAGAGACGTATACATGGTTCAAATATCAAATGACGTCATGAACGCTAGACAAGTATCACACCACTAGTTGATCTGTTAACAAAAAAATCAGCTGGAACAATCTACAAAGACAGTGAGTGCTCTTTGAACCAGTAAATACCTATCAGTTTTTCATGATTTAAAAAAAAATCAGAGACACCCTGAAAGTTGCAAGTCCATACACTAATATTCATTAGAACAACCCAGCTGTAATGAATGTTGTTCTGAAATGTAAAAACGGGAATGAACTGTGTTGCGAATGTTGCAATAACGATTATTTGATATTACGATCATTTCCTCTTCTTGACACGCCTCGTTTTGAATTTGGGATCTCATCGTAAAAGAAAAACAATGAACCAGTTTTCCGACAGGTAGGCGATGTATCAGGTTGTGTTTGGCTTGGTCTTCTTTACAAGTTTCAATCCTTTTATAATGTGATGCAATATGCAGCCATCAGACTGGCCATTCTATTCTGCTCCATCAAATTATAAAGAAAAAGTCAGGCATCTTTGATAACCATCATTTCTAATCCCACAGCCCTTCCATTTTATTTTCTTTCCTGAATATTTTTCAATACATTTTCTTGACTTCATCCACAGCAAAAAAAGTGAGAGTTTATTCGCATCTTCCCCTAAAAAAATGTTTAAAGTTAAAAGTGGGTTTTTCAAAGCTGTCATCACTTTAGAATGCCTAAAAAAAGAATGACAAACTGCTTTTCAGTAGGTAAGTAGAAACTAGAGGAATTCTCACCTGTCTAAAACTGCTTGAGCCAGTAAATAATCCTCAGCCAGGTACTTGCCAAAAGATGCCAAACCTCCAGCTTCTTCAATTATATCTTTTCGGAACAGCGTAGACATGCCAGAAGCACAGTTCATGCCCAAAAAGTTAGCAGTCAAGTACATCTTGCCATGGAACGTGCCAAAGTATATCTGGAAGTAAAGTAAATACATGAATATATGCCAGTTAATTCACCACAGAAATAACCAGTTGATAATACCATTTGAAGTTATCATAAACATACAGACTTGCACCCTTCTGCTGTGACTCACAAACACCTTTTGAAACAAAAAAAAAAGACATATACGATAATACAGCAATTATAAATTTGCTTTGAGAATTTTTATCAAATTTTTGTTTTTTGGTTCAACACCTTTCATGCCCATTAAAGAACTCATTTCTGTTTGGATTTTTTTTTTTACGTTGATTAAATGCACAAAAAACGTAAATTTTCAGTTACCACTGACTCTTAAGCAAAAGAAATAACTGATCTTTGGCGGCCATTTTCTCACTAATTTTACATCTGAACACAGGTGACCCCCACCTTCTTCCTTCGCAAATATCTCGACTTGTATTCAAGATAAATGGATATCTTTTTCAACCAAATAAAGACAAGTGAACAAGCTTTAAGATGATACCAATAACTCTACAAGCCCAAAAATCGACGAGAGCCTGATTCCACCACGCTGCCTCACAAATAAAGCATCCATCAAAAAAAAAAGACAGAACAGGAATGCGGATAACTGGATCAACTTAAAGACTTTAGAGCAAGTGGAGGTTCAATCATTCAATCAATGATGTTTTGTCTTCAGGTAGAATAGAAAATGACTACCTAATCTACCCATGAAACAACGGAGAAACCTAAAAACCAGACTTAAATGTATCTGTTAAATTCACTCACCTTTTCCATGTGAGAAACAAAGCCAGTCCGGTCACAGACGTAGGGCATTTGCTGTACAAGACCAACACCCTCAGTCATGTGCAGCGCCATGTCCGTCAGGGAATCCTCTTTCACTGGAAACAGAATTCATAAAAACGTATAATAATTTAAAAAATAAAAATAATAATAAGGGATGCCACTGGACTTTTGTAGAAAATAACTAAAGATTTTTTCGAGACTAAATTTTGAATGCGACGAAACAATAAATGCAACAAAACAGCATCATGTCAGTTCAACCCCCCCAAAAAAACACCAAAATAAAGTTCCCAACGGACAATGTCCAGAAAAACGGCAAAAACGGAAAAACGGCATCCCTGTAATGATAATAATAAATAGCATTTGAAGAGCGCATATCCCCACCCAACAACAAGCTCTATGCGTTTTACACACATTATATTATTACCCCAGCAGACCATAGAACGCTCAGAAACGTTCTTAGCTTCCCAGGAAGCATACAATGCACGTAGCTGATTAAGTGCTCAAAGACTAACAAACTGACAAGATCTTTCACTGTCTATAGCTGAGTCAGGAAAATTTGTGTAAAGTGTCTTTCCCAAAGACACGTCCGGCCCCCGACGGGATTCGAACCCACGACCGTAATGTATGGTTGCGAGTCCGAGAGCCTGACCACTAAGCCACATATCATAAAGAGCGAAACTAGGACATTCTGAAAGAAACCCACATGTGCCACTCATTCATTTACAAGAACAATTAGGAAGCCACAAATGCAGCTTCTAAGACACTTGACTTGACATAAAGGCTTTGAACATCTTGGTATCACCGGTAATATCTCAATTTCTTTTCAACATAAATAGGTATTTTCTTCACCAAAAGCAAGACAAATGAACAAGCTTTAAGATTATTTATACCAATAACTCCACATGACCAAAAATTAACGAGTACCTTATTCCACCATGTCGTGACAAAAACATCAAAAGAAAACAGGGTCAGGCCAGCATAAAATATAAATACAAAGAATCCTCCTTTGTGAAGTGTGCTGACAAAATAAGAGCTACTTGTCAGATTTGAGCCCTATGGAAATTAATACATCACGCATGTAAGTGAAGTTTTTACAATTTATAAGTATGAAATAATGAAAGAAATGTAACACTTAAAGAAAATGGCATCAATTGAAAATCTACAAATTTGACCCTAATGTCGATTTTTGGCTAATATCTGCATTTGTGGATTGCGAGAAGTAATTCATTTTGTCAGCACGCTTCACATTTGTTGAATTACTCTCTATAATTGTAACATTGTCTTCAAGCCATGATAAAATATCGATGAAATGTTTTTACATTTTACAGCAGTGCTTTCAACAACAAACACAGAAAAACTAGGGAGGGTGTGCACTCACTTTTGAGACTGCTGTCGGATACCAAGAACAGGTCATACTTGGCAGCTTCATAACCACGGATCATGTTGTTAATCTTTGGGTTTACTCCTACATTTTTCTTACCTGAAATTAGAAGAAGAAAAAAGCGTGAAAGAGTTAATGACAACTAAACATACTGATCATCCTAAACACAATAAATAGACCATACAGAAGCCACTTGTGAAAATTCAATTCTTGACACACTGAGCGCAAAAAACAAGCACAACAGAATGCTTTTTACATTAACTTGCACATAAAACAATGGTAAGTTTTGGTTAAAGTTTATGGCACTCACAACTGCATAAGGTCACATTAAGGTGAGATAAATATGAATGATTAAAAAGTCCCATAGTAAAGGAAAAGAGCTATACTCCAAATATGTAGCTGGCTTAATATGACTGTCTCAAACAAAAGACAATATTAATAATAATAATGATAATATTATTATGGATGTTCAGTAATAACAGCAGTCCAGTGAAAGTAAAAAGCACAAAAGTGTGCAGATGAACTCACCAATAAATATCTTTGCATCCACCTTTGGGTATTTCAGAATCAAACTTTGAGCAATCATGATAACAGAATCCAGTTCATCTTGAATGCAAAATAAAATTTCAAACTGCGAAAAAGAAAAAACAACAACACATGACTTTATGTCCAGCATATTATTATGGTAGAAGTATTACATTTTTACTATTAAAATTGCTACAGGAATACACACCTTCAAATGGAGAAAGAGACGCAAGTTAGAAAGAAATCTTTAACCCAGAATTGATGGCCTACGCTCATTAGGATGTTAAGAGGCCTGAGAGAGCGAGAAAAAGAGAGAGAAAGACAGAGAGACATGGGCTGAGGGGCAAAGACAAGTCCATCAAGCAGTTGGTCCCATATATCTTTCAAGGCATAACCTTTTATTTTTAACAGGTAACACATATATGCCACAGTTTGTCAAACCCAGAACCCAGGCAAATATTTGGCGTAAACAAGCTTGCTGCTGGCACTGGGGAGACGACAATTTCAAAACATGCTTCAAATCATGGACGCATCCATATTGCTTATATTTTTAAAATGTTACATTAACAATGACAATCTTTATTCATCTCGCACGGAGAAATTTGTGTTGGTCGTTTACAGTGGTAGAAGATGTTACAAAGCTTAGGTGCACGACACATGTGCACTCACGCATATGCACAAGACAGGACATTAGTAAATACATGTCTCGCGTGTTGAAACAACCCGCTCCGTAAAACATTCTCTCTCTCTTTAAAACCAAAAACTTGGAATTAAATACAATACAACACCAGCAAGCTGTTCAAAAGAATGTACTAACTAAGCCCAGAAAGCAAAATTTTTCAAGAGAGAAACAAAGTTTTATTATTTTAACTCTTACACCACCAGGGGTTTCTCTTCAACTGGACCGGACCCAATCTGTGACCTACTTTCTGATTCTGCCTACCATCTGACAAAAGAAAAATTTTGAGTCCGATTTTTAATATTAGCCACATGTATTATCATATATATATGAAAATAAAGGAGAAATAACTACCTATCTCAACATGTTGCAAAAAACAATCAATCTTCAGCCTGAGATTTCCGTTTCAATGGTAACAAAAATATATATATATATATATATGGGTCTGAAGCAGGAAGTGGCAAGCTGTGAAACATGGCTAAGGTCCAGTGTTGGGAGTAACACGAGCTGTCAAACATAGCTCGCGATAGTGAAAAAGTTAACAATTGCACCTACATTATGTATCTTTTTTTGCGGGCGCGCCGGGGGGGAGCATTTCAAATTTCAACTCAAACAAAATATTTATCGTTAAAATGTCATCACAATAATGCCCCATCATATCTGTCTGAGCTTTTAACACTGTATGTTCATCTCGCCAGTTGCGCTCATCCACAGACAGATGCAACAAAATTCAGAGCCCCTAGAAAGAAATAAAGATCTTTTGGTGAGAAAAGTTTCTCATTTTTTAATCCTTAACTGATTCTGTCCACTCAGCCGCTGACAGCGGCTCAGAGTTTTTCCGCTGCCTCCATTCGACCGCTGTGAGCGGCTCAACGAAATCCGAAACAAATGTGCACTTTTCAACTTAGTTCCTACTTTTTAAGTTGTCAAAAGGAAGTAGAACTTGTAAACTAACCTGACCTCAATCTCTGAGCGCCAATATCGATTGAAACTCTGTGAAATTCTTGCAAAATTTGTTGTTTTGTTGTCGCGATGTAGGCTAGATCTAAGGGTAAATAACACGGAGCCTGGTATAAGAAAAAGGCCCTTCAAAGAAAGATATTCAACTAAATTTGTGAAATTCTTGCATAAGTGTGTGCTAGGGTGATATCGCTACAATTTTGTGTTGATTCCTATGGATTATAAGGACTTGTAGAGCTGAGAAAATGCGGTATGTCGAAATTTTCGAAGACGAGTTGCGCAATTTTTTTTCCTTATTCGTTTTTGTCTGACAGAAAATTCAATACAAACAGATTATAGGTCATTGTTATTAATAAAAACAGATTCCTCTATTGATTCCCATCACTTTGGTATATGACAATACCTATTAGAGTAACTTATAGCTTCACAGTAATGCATTAAATAGATGCACCCCAGGTCTAAAACTGAACGAGGAAAAATAATTCTGTCCAGAGCCTGAAAAAATCATGGACGGAATCAGTTAAATCTGGAACCTCTTGCCCCAGGACCTCAGAGAAAGAACAAATCTTAACATCTATATGAGCGATTGCTAAAGACTCATTTGTTTAATTCTTAGTTGTAGTTTGTTAGAAAGTACCGATATGTATTGTTTTTATTGCTGTCATTGCCTGTATAAAGGTCGTGAAAGTTCCTCTTTATGTGGTTGAACTGGTTTTCTTGTCACTGTGAAATGTTTTATCTTGTGTGAATGAAGTGTTACGCTCATTGATCAAGTGTTTGACTTGCGTTCAGAGCTTATACATACTCGTATGGGGCATGGGATAGAGCGCTATATATTATAAATGCAATCTATAATTATTTAAATTATTATTATCATTATTTCTTGAGCATATATGAAACCAATGCCATAGATTAAGAAACTGCAATTTTTTTTCTAATGTTTCATAATTTTGGGCTAATACATCTGAACAGCTGGCCAACGCAATGTAACTACAGTTTATAAATACACAAAGGTAAGCCTTCAGCTGAAGGAAAGGCGGCGAGGCAGTCAATTTCTTATTACCACCATTTCTGTCATTCCCCTTAAAAACTCCTGTTGGCCTACCACTGAAACACAAACATATTGGATTCTTGATTATACGAAAAGCAGCTGTTGCTGATTAAAAGGGAAGAAAATCAATGGCAAACACTCGCAAAAACAGGTTTCTAACCCCAGCTTAAGACCACAAGCCTGGTAACAGTTGCAGTGGAGTCTATACAATAATTCAATAATATACTAACCTGGGGATATTTCATATTAAAGAACGTCTCTAAGTTGTCAAAAAGATGGGGGTCAACTCCAACCAAGGGCTTTATAATGGAGATCCCGGGCAGCTCCTCTGGGATGGCTGCAGTGAGTTTTTGTGAAAACTTCCATTTTCTGAAAACACAGAAGGGAAACATGAGAGCTCGAGAAGGTCCCTTGGCACAATATATAATATTATCAACAGCTGAATCTGACAGGCCAAAGCAGGAGAATTGCATTGAATTATCAGTTATATATCTATGTGGCAAAAAAACAATATAATACGAAAGTGACAGCACAAAAAAGAAAACAAAAATTGAAGAAAGTACAAATAAAAAAGATACACTCTCTTGTCTAATATATTCTAACCAAACCACATATCAAAATAATTCTATTTTTCATGTTTCATTCTATTAGAATGATTCTTTTTTAATTAATAAAAAATGAAAACAGGAAAATAACCATGGCCTTCACATTCACATCCTCCCTGTGTAATTAACTGAAAAAAATAAAAAAATAAATGTTTTTGCATTGTAAAATTGTTTTATATAAGGGAAAAACCCAGGTTTTTAAACTGGAACTGTAGACTAAACTGGAATTAGACTAAAAGTGGACTTTCAGACAAGCTTTAAGTGAAACTAATCAATTTATTTATACTAGTAGTTGAATTGCTAAATTAAAATTATTAAACCTATGAACTATTTACTCTTTTCTATCAATTGCTTAAATTCAAAGTCAAGATAGAGAAGAAAAAAAATTGAGAAAAAGAAGCAGGAAGAAAGTAACAACCACTAGCCTAACAAAAAACATACATGATAAGCGAAATTCCTGAAGAACCAACAAAAGGCGTACAGCATATATAAAAGCCTACCCTTTTTCTCATGGCCTTCAGCAAGAGAGATTACCATAGAAAATTTTTATGATATGGTATAAATTGTGAAATTTTAGCAACTTTGACAAAAAAAATTCCCTTTGCCACAACAATGACAACAATACCAGATCTGATGACTTTCTGAAGCAAAACAGAAAGTTATATTTATCCCCCTTATTAATCTCGGTCATGGCAACCTACTCCAATACTTCAATGTTGAGGTTAAATATTGATAATTAGACATGGTATAATAGGAGGCAAACAGGAACATCATTGCGAAATCGATCTTCCAACTCAGACGTTCCGCCCCCTCTAAGAACTTAACGTGATGACTCAAAACTTAAAAATTGCCACACAGCCAGTGTTCGAAGATTAAGAGTACAGAGGATATCTAACACCCGAGACTCAGATCTGTTCCGCCAACTTAAAAAGTGTGATCATCATTAATCACTGATCAGTATGTCTGTGTGCGTCAATACTTTTGTGGACACCAGGTTCTCATATCATTGACTTTGATGCAAATATAATATACTGAACTGTTTGTGACTGGTGGTATCATGTCATGTTTGGTGTGAAAAGATATTTTAAATGTAAACGATTAAAGATATAGCCTCTAAACAGAAAATGGGTAATTTCAAGGGGACACAGAAAAGAATCTAAGTATCAGTCATGTATAATATAAGGAAAAGGCTAGCCGTACTTAAAGAAGGCTAGACAGCTGGGCTAGCCGTACTTAATAATGATGGCTAGACTGACAAATAGCCCCCCCCCAAAAAAAAATAGGCCTACTGAATTGTACATTGACATACATTTTTTGGTTTGCAATACCTAAAGTGTATTTGAGATGAAGCCAAAAAGTGTCTTACTTATAGTGCATGTGTTTTCAACCTGAATAATTACTAATGAGACCTGTGTACTCAACAAGTTTCTCAATCTAATAGAAGAGCCTAAAATAAGTTAGGTAAAAGTACTAAGACTGATGTCTGGGCTATAATTTGGGCAACGTGATAAAACAAAAGTCGCATAAACTTCAAAATCATGTTTCAAAATTGAATCAAAACATACAATTTTTGGTGGAAACGCTTGACCCGGAAGTCATCATTGTATAACTTTATCTAAATATGGATATGTGGATTGGAATAACATCTTCTAAGCTAGTAATTATAGGTGGGTTCTCGAGCCGTTGGGGGGGGCGGCTTGCCGTAGCAAAGTCACTTTAGCCGAGCCCCGAGCCGCTGCCAACGGCTCGGCGTAGCAAATGAATTAATAATGATGGCTGAATTGTAAAAAAATGTTTAGTTTGCAATACAGTCAAACCTGTGTAAGACGGCCACCCATTGTCAAGGAGAAAAGTGGCCGTACGGTATAAAACAGGTGGCCGTCTTAGGCAGGACTGATCAAGACGAAGAAAACAAACCATTTCCTTCTGAAGTCCCAATCGACAGTTGTTGTTTTTGTTGTTGTTGCTGTTGATTTGTATTTTGTTTGTTATTTCTATTTTGTTGCTGATTTTGCGCAAGGGTGACAAAAACTCGAAATGTATCAGACGAGGAAGACCGAGTGCCGTGTTAAAACAAACACATGGTTCGCCCCCACTTAGACTTAGAGAACAAGCGACGCTTCTGTCACAAGTTCATGTTGACGTCCATTGTTACTTTGTTACAGACTTGGTATACAGTGACCACTCATCTCACTTACGATTTGCGTATGAGCCCTGGGTGGGGCCTATGGGTTATGAGGGATCACACGCTTACCTCACCAGCAGCTGAAAATTGGTAGCCTACCTATTGGGCAACAGAGGGAGGGGCCTACGCAACATGATCAGTTGGAGGGACTACCTAACAACAACGACAAGTGATTGAATTATGACGGCTTGCCCACAACGCCAGGGGCCAAAGCATGATTTATGACAAAACGTAATGGAGTCACTAAGGTGGCCGTCTTAGACAAGTGTTATTGCTTAGTGTGATAGGGGTTGTGTGTAAAAATATGGTGGCCGCGGCCGCGTTGGACAGGTGCCCGTTTTACACAGTTAAATTATATAGAAAAAACGCAAGGGGAGAAATGGAAAGTGGCCGTTTGTGCAGGTGGCCGTCAGGGCAGGTTCGACTGTACTTTTATTGTATTTAAGACGAAACCAAAAGGTGCCTTACTGACATGCACATGTATTTTTAAACCTGAATAATTACTAGATCTAATGAGACTTCAACAGGTTTCGGTCAATAGGGCCTAACCTAGATTTAAGTACGGCTAGCCACTTCGATAATATAATGCAGCAGAACCTCGCCCCATAAATCAGATTTTAGAGGACAGGGTGATATCAAATTGATACAACATGATACCAATAATCTGAAGCCTACTATTTTTTAATCATAACAGTACAGCCTAAAGACAATGGACTGGGCCACAGGTTAAAAAGATCACGACCATCTTTAAAATCTCTCTTCTAATCAAAACGAATTAGTAACCAAACAAATTACAGGGGCTCATCCCTATCACTGGTTGTGAAGGCAGGAAGGTTTCAGTTTCATCAGAGTATAAAAGTAAAGGCCACCTCTATTCGGACTCGAGTCCGAATATAATTTTTATCTATTCAGACTCGACTCCGAATATGGGTTTTATCTATTCGAACTCCAGTCCAAAATTTTTTATTTATTTATTTGGACTCAGCTTCTAAGTGAGTTATGTGAGTGCAAGGAGGTTACATGATATAACTGTCATCAGGGGATTTTACGTAAAACCAAAATTAGAACTAGACTGTTTAATTGTGTCAAAAGTCAAAAGACTGCACTCTCATTAGATCTACCTAAAGGCAGTGTCTAAGTACACAGTAACCGATCACTCAGGGTCTTTCCACCACCACTACAGCATCATCATTACTTCCACCACCATTTGTCTTTCCCCATGTTTAATTTGAGTTTGTTGTGTTACAGTTTTTCTGTAATAATTTTTTTTTAAATCACATCGCACAAACCCAACAGCCGTGGTCTTTTCTCAACACCTCTTCCCCCAGCAAGCCGAGAGTGTGTGACCGCTACACGCAGTCTCATTGGTCGACATAATTAACTTTGCCCACAGCAAGGCCAGCTCAGCTTAGTCGTTCTGTTTATACTAATAATGCAGGGAGGTCCAATAGATCTAGTAACTGGATATTAAAGCTCACGTCTTGACTGTTATCATTATAATCGAAAAAATGTTCGTAAATGCTGGAAATATTTAGGAACAAAACAAGGATCGGAAGTCGGAACGGACATCATGCTGGACTCACTTCAGAGCCCAAATATAATTTTTGTCTATAGTCACAACGAAAAGTAAAAGTAAAAGTAACCTGATCAGGATCAGTGCATAGTATGTCAGGGCGCTAGGGTTGTAGACTAAAATCAAGAACTTAAGTATCAATCAAACAGACAAGACAAGTAGTGTCATCATTTTCATTGCTCTACCAACAGTTAATCGACGATGTTCTTTTGCTAAATAAGAGGTAGGCCAAAATTGTGCTTCAGGTAAAAATACAGTAGGCCTATTACAGTTTAAAATATGTTCTATACAATCGTCACATTTCACTGGTGTACTCCCCCTAACCCAAATAGGGGGCGGCGACCTTCTATAAAAAAGGAGACTAAAGCTCATAATAAAAGGAAGCTTTTACTTACTTAAATTCTCTACCAACTGACTCAAAGAATGAGTCTCTAGTAGGCTAGGCCTAAAAGAAGCCTCTAGCTCTCGGTCTTTCATTCTGCAGTGTGTAATTAGCTCATCAAAAGATTTTAACATTGGTACGTCTGTACTTTTTACTTTCCCTCCCGTCTCACACTGCTACCAGTTGTCCATTTTCTACTAAATATTGATGCCCTGAACACCAAATATCAACTTCATTTCCGTCGCAAATTAATAGATTTTGAAATATTTCATTGTTCTTAATCATACTATATTACACTAGATCACTAGACTACTAGACCTAGAACGGGGGGGGGGGGGG
>NW_004797476.1:787577-788883 GCF_000002075.1 Aplysia californica | reverse complement strand
CAGGGCGGCCAGCCCCCCTCGGCTAAAAAAAAAATCTGGGGGGCTACAGGGAGGGCATGTTCCTCTGTTGTAACCCTTGCCATAATTTGATATTTTAAAGTTTGGTTTGAAATTTTCTTGGAAATAATTGCTTTGGGACAGTTTTGGTGGCTTTATGTTATGTGCGATCTGTAGCAAAGTAAAAATTTGGCCGGCTCTATTTCTCCGAACGCTCGGAAAAATAAACTTTCATTGAACATTCTACGAACCGTTTCCATTCTCAAGATTTGTATTGTTATTTGCAAAGGGAGTGGCACGCGCGTACACATGTGTGTGTGTGTTTGTGAGTGTGCGAGTGTGTGAGTGGGTGGGTGTGTTTGAGTGTGTGTGTGTATGTGAACGGGGGGAAGGCGTCGGGGGCGTGGAGGGTTTTTAAAATGGGAGTGTATACAGACCCGGTAAACGGGAACCAAGTCACAAAGTATACAGACCCAGTAGGGGAACTCTTTTGTGGTTTCGGAGAGTTTCTGCGCCCTCTTGGCTCAGGGTAGACCTAGGTTCTTCTAGATCTGTGGCCTAGGTCTAGATCTAGGCAGACAGACATAAATCTTTGATCTAGTTTCGCGGCTAGATCTAAATGAAGATTGCGGATGTCTTTTCGATGAACGATCGTTTTTCCTCCGTTTTGGAGTTGGAGGAATCGCAAGACGGAATTTGAAGAAAAGAACAGAGTCATAATTTCAATCGAGCACTCACCCTCTCTATTTCTCTCTCTCTCTCTGTATCGCTCGCCTTCTCTTTTTCTTTGTTTGTCTCTGTCTTCCTTTGTCCCCATCTATTTCACACTCCTTCTTCCTCCCGTTCCCTCCTGCCAACTGGGGCATGTCATTACATTTGCTAGCACCTCTCTCTCACACACACACTAGATTTCTACCGTGTCTGGGCGTTGAAACTTCCCGAAATCACAAAAGAGTTCCCTTACCGGGTCTGTATACTTCATGACTTTGTTCCCGGTTACCGGGTCTGTATACACTTCGTTTTAAAATTCAAGTTTTAGGCTTTGCTTTAGGAGGGGTGACAAAATGCAAAGGTATACCAAATGCAAAATAGGTTACATACCGCCAAAGTCAAGCAGTCTTGTTTCCTCGCAGTGCCTTTTGAAGGCATTTTCAAATGAAGTATAGATCTAGATCTAGATCTATATATCTAGTCCGGGAACATTGCCCCAACCACAATTTAAGTATGGCTGATGTTAGGGGACCGTACGCCCCAATAGCGCTTGGCGCTAGGGGACCGTACGCCCCCATAGTGTTTGGCGCTAGGGGAC
>NW_004797476.1:782873-784615 GCF_000002075.1 Aplysia californica | reverse complement strand
CCCCCCTCCTCCACCCCAACCACCCGCCCCACCTACCCCACTTTCTCGCGCAATAATTGTTAGAGTGGTCCGGTATTCTTCAATCTTCCCCATATAGGCTATCTCTATACTAGAATCTAGATCTAGATTCTAGATCTAGATCTCTATAGTAACTTAGATAGCCTTGCTTTTTACAACAATAAAAATGAAGGAAGTTCCGAGTCGAGTAGGAAGCTTGAATATGAATGATGCCTTCCACTTCCTTTTACCTTTAAACGTCTAAGAACATGAACAAGCTACATTATAAACACATGTTTTGCTAGGTACATATAATGATAAACTTCTTTAGAATGCATCATAGTAGATTCGTGAAGATCACGAGTGCAGGGGAGCGGCTGGGGTACCTGTTCATGTGAGCACTGATGATACATTGACTCATGACAACAAATTTCGTTCAACAGGGCACAGGGGTCCTTAGACACAGACCGCCCTACCATCCAACACCAATTTTCTCAGTTCTATAAATATAACAACACAAATGGTATTCTACTTACCCGTATACAATGGACAAGATGTGAATCATAAAATTTACACAGAAACCGATGAACAGAATAATACACAGCACTAGTAAAACATAATCAACCGGTTCCATCCTCTCATTACGCCTCCTCTCGCTGTGCACTCTACACTCGCTCATCCACCATCCCACAATTCCACAACTATTTCCGTGTTGTAGATCTAGCAAAGCCTTCAACCTTGAATGCGGGGCGAGACAACTCTGACGTAGTTAGTGAGTCACAGCCAGACTTCCATTTGACCCAGTTTCCTGACCTGGAATGCGCGAAATTTTGCCAAGGGCCCTCTTGTCTTGGACAGCCCAATAAAACAGTAGCCTAGCCTACATGCTCTGGATGGTCCAAAAAAAAACCCCAACAGTTTTCTGAATTCGTTTGGTTGACCGGTCGTGACAAAGAGAAGGGGAATGGGTGGTTTAGCTTAACCTCGGTTTGCACAATGTTGGGGATTTTTACTGACTCTTGTTGCTTCTTTTTTTTTCAATTTAAATTTAAATAGCCTACTGAATGAAAACCTTTAGATTTCACCATCAACAACGCACAAATCTCTTCTAGACATCTAGGCTGAACTGTCACCGTCAGATAGATCTGTAATCGTTTAAAAAGACAATATTTGCAAGTTAAAATTGCCTGGGGGGGGGGATACGAAATAAGGCGGTTGGACTACATGAATTTTAGGCCTAGATAACATCCATCTATACGTACTGTACGTTAGAATAAGTTGGGTTAGTACAAATCTATGAGGATGAGGGGATTTAGTAAGAATTTAAGAACAACACCCCCCCCCAAAAAAAAAAGAAGTCACAAACAATAAACAACGATTTTTTTTAAATATATTAACGTGGGGGCATCCATAGCCTATGCTCAATAATATTTTAAATACAATATTAGAAGGCTACTACCGCTAAGTGTTCCACGGACAGATGGGCTGCGTGAGTCAAAAGGGTTAATATTTGTGCCTGGTATAGGCCTATCTTTGATTGTGTGTGTTTGTGTAAATCAAAAGGGTTAATATTTGTACCTGATAGGCCTATCTATTATTGTGTGTGTTTGTGCGAGTCAAAATTGGGTTTACATTTGTATAGGCCTAGGCCTATTTATTATTGTTAAGTCTTTTTGTGAGGGCATCAATAAGTGGTTGATAGTCTTTGTAAACATGTGCTTCACAGCAAACTGCTTTGGGAGCGG
>NW_004797476.1:781731-782607 GCF_000002075.1 Aplysia californica | reverse complement strand
AGAGAGAGAGAGAGAGAGAGAGAGAGAGAGAGAGAGAGAGAGAGAGAGAGAGAGAGAGATCTATATCCTATATCTTCATGCGGCATTCACCTATCGGGTACACGAGGTAGGCCTACCTTATGGCATACATGTATCAAACTGCTTTATCATAGCCATTTTGGATTGTGGACGATCTGCACTTCTGCAGCCTCTGTAGTGTTGTCTCGCTGACCACCGTGACGTAAGCGGTCACTTGCCAATAACATAATTTATCCCCCACCGTGCCTCGAGATTTGCATGTCGAATCTAAAATTTTTTAAATGACGTCCAAAAGAAACTTGAAAAGGTAATGACCTAATCATCGTGCTATAGCCTTGAATCCCCCACTCATGCAGCATACCAATTTCTAGCTAAATAAATTCTGCATCATCTGACACATTATAATATATCTTCTATGTTAAGAGACGCCCAAGGTATGGTCACTCAAAACTGACCTTGAAAAATCGGGCTAGACAAAATTGTGCGAAATAAAAACGTAAAATTGTCTTTGCGCGAGTATTGAGGAGTATCAATATGTGGATAGAATGGGCAATGGGCATACATAATTATGTTGCTTCTCCAGTGTCGAATGGAGAATTTTGGAGAGTCAGTTTTGAGGGACCATATCTCGGACGTCTCTTAACATTTACAAAATATTATTATGTCGGATGATGCAGAATTTATTTAGCTTGAAATTGGTATGCTGCATGAGTGGGGAGTGCAAGGCTATAACACGATGACTGGGCGATTACATTTTCAAATTTCTTTTGAACCCCACTGTATAATTTTGTTAATGTGTGTGTGTGTGTGTGTGTGTGTGTATGTGTGTGTGTGTATGTGTGTGTGTGTGTGTGTGTG
>NW_004797476.1:778195-780558 GCF_000002075.1 Aplysia californica | reverse complement strand
GGGGGTTCATGTTTCTGTCAAAGCCGTAAGGTTATGACGCAATCTCGGAAAGGCTCGTGCCAATGTCGACGGAAAGCCTTGGAGACTCCTCAAACAACCCAGGATCAACATCGCTTCATTGTGGAATCGAACGAGGGTCACCAACACCATAGCCGAGCACGATGCCAGCCGAGGTTACCACAGCGCACGCTGACTGAAAGGGAAGAAACGGTGTACAAAAACGTTCCCGTAGGAAAGTAAGCAATACAGCTATATGTTTTTTAAAAATATGACCCCCCCCCCCAAAAAAAAATAATTAAAAAAAATAAATAAATAAATAAATAAATAAATAAATAAATAAATAAAATAAAAAATAAATTAAAATTAAAATTAAAATTAAAATTAAAAATAAAAAATTAAAAATAAAAAATAAAAAATAAAATAAAATAAAATAATGAAGAAACAAAGGGAGAAACGGAAAACAGAAGGCATGCATGTTAGTCTGAAGATTAAAAGGGAAAAAAAACTTAGTAAGGGGATTATGCCAATTTAGGCTAAACCTGGCTAAACCTTTTTACCCCAGATAGCAAAAAGAGCCGAGCCCGATACCAGCCGAGTTTACAACAATAATAACAACAACCACAACAACAGGCCTTTTAATAAAAAATACATGCACCTATATATATTATTATGTGTATGTGTGCGTGCGCGCGCACGCGCGCGCGCGCGTGTGTGTGTGTGTGTGTGTGTGTGTGTGTGTGTGTGTGTGTGTGTGTGTGTGTGAGAGTGTGTGTGTGTGTGAGTGTGTGTGTGTGTGTGTGTGTAAAGGCTGCTCTTTTGCCAATGTGGACAAACAGCACGAATCGGCCGACCACAGCGACCACTCATTCAGCCTACTTGAGGAGTGCGGGCTTCCTTTCAGTGATCAAAGTGTTCCGAGAAGCGTAACATGAAGAATTCAGTGGAAAAACCAGGTAAGTCACAATTTTTAAAAAGTACAGAAAATGGAAAATCAAAGTTTTAGAGTCTGTATATCGTTATAATCAGTATAGATTACTTTGTTTTACTTTGCGACCGCACAGGACATAGATTCTAATAATATTATATATAGCTAGGTCGTCCATGGGGTCATTTGTTGAGAAGAAAGTTCGATTTTTAAAGAATGCAACGAAAAAAACCACTGTGACTTGTTTGGTTGATACATCGGAGTCTTCATCATTCTTAAGAAGTAAGAGATAACCAGCTGCAGCTGACTTTTTATATAAGTGGTGCGGGGCAGGGCGGGCCTCAGCCGAACCATTAATTGTGTGAGCGTACAGGCCAGCATTTTTTTTTCCTGTCCTGATTTGAAACTGAAAAAAAAAATGTTTCTTTGTTTGTTTGTTTTAGTTTTAGAAGAGGTTTTACGGCGCTCGCAACTGCATGAGGTCATATGAGCGCCAGAAGATTAGAGGTGTTACAAGAGAGTAACAAACATAAAAAAGAAGAAGGGGAGATAGGGACGATAGATGTTTCATAGGAAAGAAGAAGCAAACCACACCAGAGCACCCGCCAACCACTCACGTTTGTTTGTTTGTATGTTAGTTTGTTTGTTTGTTTGTTTGAGTAAAGAGCAGCACATCGACACAGTGATGGTCATTTAGTGCTGGGAAAAAGTAAGACAGACAGACAGAAATAACAGAGGGAAAATAATTAGAAACAGGACCCTTACCAGTGGCGCCCTCCAACCACACGCAATGTAATTGCATTATCATAATATGAGATATCCATGTTCGTTCTTGTCTAGTTTTCTCCCTAGATTTACAACTAATCGTCGGTTATTTATTTATTTATTCATTTATTTATATTTAAAGCATTCTCCTGTGTGTTTACTCTAAGACTAACAGCTAATTTCCCAATCCAAAATGCTGCACACTTTGTTGTAACTCCTAAACACAAAACCGTCAGATGATAGAATTGGGTTGGGTAAAAATCGTACTCGGATATATCTTTTCCTTACTCTGGTTACAGTATTATTATATGATAGGCCTACATAAAAATATTGTAACCATGCAGGAAGGAAAAGGATATATGTCTGCATCAAGAGCTCATGAGTTCCTACTTTTCATTCTATTATTTTTTATTCCCGTAACAAGTCTCATTACCCCACAGGGAGACCATGTTACGACATTATGGTACCAGGCCAAGAAAACACAAAGTACCAAAGTCATGGGGTGGATTTGCATCATCACGAAAGTTTCATGTGCATTTCATCTTTTCCCCTCTTCCCCTGCACACATGGTATGTTGCATCATAAATTATTGCAAAGGGCAGCAAACACACTGAGGCCTACTATTCTGCCGTCTTATGACAGACAAACGTATGCCACCCCCCCACCCCCCCCA
>NW_004797476.1:771376-778095 GCF_000002075.1 Aplysia californica | reverse complement strand
CCCCCCCCCCCCCCCCCCAAAAAAAAAAAAAAAAAAAAAGAAGAAGAAAAAGAAATTTTACAAAAGAGGCAAAAAACCTAACTTTTTGTGTGTGTTTCAGCTTCACTAAAATTTGGTCGACCTGATCATTTTAGGCCAATAATATTCATTGGTCGTTGTAATTTTAGTATGATTTGCTGAGTTGTACTGTGTACAGTAAATAAATTTAGTTATGGAGTAATTGATTAAAATTTCTTTGTCATAACAATATATTATGTAATTATGTCACAATGCGTATTTTCAAAACCTCAAAACTTCCTTTATTTTAATTGTACAGCTATAAAACCAAGATAGAAAGACGTGCCATGAAATGTTTTTTTTCTTCTGTATATGATCGCTACTTGACCTAATTACGCGTATAAATGTGTACATTTTTGGTCATAAGAAAGCAGTTTTGTGGACGTAGGTGCAGTTCGCCATGCAAACTTTCCTTTTTTCTCCTTTTTTGTCCGTTTGTTTTTTGAATGTTGTCGATGGTGGGACTGATGTTGATATAGCCGAGCATGTCTGTCTTAATGCCAGCGATAAGAGACCTTCTTCTTCTTCTTCTTCTTCTTCTTCTTCTTCTTCTTTTTCTTCTTCTTCTTCTTCTACTTCTTCTTCTTCTACTTCTTCTTCTTTGAATTAAAAAAAAAGAAGAAATTAAACTACATTATATTATATTATAGATTTACCAGTGCGGCTGAAATCCTGTTATAACAGAGATTGTTACATGTGGGACCAACTCTCAGTACTTGGAAGCCAACCTCATCAACTAACTTCAGAACGTGAGAAGGGTCGGTACAAGATCGCAGCCAGGGGAACAGTGAAGTATTATAATAAATGTCGATGTTTTTACGTTCCCATCGACACAATTTAGATAATTTAGGAGGCAGGCTTCCAACCCTGCCTGGCTGGGCCAATCCGGGCTGAGGGGGATGGAACATATCCCAGCCAAATGACCGGGGGTACTCGATAAAAAACATTTCTATTTCTCCCCACTCGGGACTCGAACCTGGGTCTCTTGCATTCGAAAACGAAGCGCTCGACCGCTACACCACACATACTGTGGAAGAGCGAAGGTTTAGTTTTGGTGTTAGTAAGAATTTCAGGTGCCAAAGATTATACTTATACGTACTTAACTTGTAAGCGAGTTTAACTTCAGTATCTATCATACAAAGAAAAGGAGGTGGTTTTGTTGACAGTAAAGAAGGCAGAGAACCCTCCAACCACTTCAGAGTGAAGGTAAGGGAAAGGGACCAGTCTCAAGATAAAAAAGGAAGACTTGACCTGACAGTCACTGACAGTGAAGCGGTAGGCCTTATACTTATATGACTTTGTGCTTTTGTTTTAGTTATCGATTTACGGCGCTTGCAACACAAATACGTCAATTTGGTGCCGATGATTATATTTATACGTGCCTGTAAGAGATACAAAGAAAAGGAGAGATAAAGACGACAGATGCTTGAGAGGAAAGAAAACAAACCACACCAGAGCGCGTCGATAAAACACTATACAGAGTACGTGAAGGTAAGAGAAAGTAAGATCAGTCACAAGATAAAAGAGGAAGGCTCCTTTCCTGCTCTCTAACCAGGTTCATGTTGTCGTTTTCTTTCGTCTCCACTTTCTGCCCCCCCCCCCTCCCTCATCCCAACCCCACGTGCTGTCCTTCAGCAGACAATCAATATCTACCTCCTCTCCCCCCTCCCTTCACCCTCTCCTCTGGGCTCCTGATTCGACTTTCTGCAGCCTTTCTGGCGAAAAAATCTCGGATGTCCAATGTGCAACTTGCGCACGTTACAGATCCCTTTGCTGCACCGGATAAAAGTAGGCTTCGGCCGCCACCTGGGCAAAATTCAAAACTAATTCTACCAGCTGAAAATGTTTAATGTGTCCCGAGGGCTCATACAACCTTATGCATTTGCGAGCGCTGTAAAAAACTTTAAAAAAAAAGAAAGAAATCAAAAAAGAGGAAAACGACCTGAAAGCGAAGTTGTCAGCCTTCGGTGCAATACCTGACAAAACACACGATGACACTACAAAATAAG
Organism: Aplysia californica; assembly: GCF_000002075.1. Taxonomy (NCBI): domain Eukaryota; kingdom Metazoa; phylum Mollusca; class Gastropoda; order Aplysiida; family Aplysiidae; genus Aplysia; species Aplysia californica. The sequence continues at coordinate 776,029 of NW_004797476.1, read as the reverse complement.
TCAAGAGCATCGATCATTTCTATGCCCTCACCTCACCTCACCCAACATTTTCTGGTGTACATTGGTCTTACTAAATTGGCTCAATACATCAGCACACGAATAGAAATATTGCGGGGAAATGTGGCACGACCGTTATCGTCTGCAGGGTCAGATGATGCGGTTCTGAATCAGAACAATGGTTGCAAAAACACGCCATATTATCTTTCCCCGAGAGAAGCGTTGATAACTCGCGACCCAGAATAACAAGGTTCTATCCCAGAGTTACACCCACTTCTGTTGTATTTGAATTCAAAATTTTCACACACTAACCTGACTATCATATATCTCCTTCAAGTTTGGAAAGGAGGGGGGGGGGGTGGTGTTATGTTATCTCATGAATTAAAGGAATATAGGAGTTGGAACTTAACGACGTCTTACATGCACGTTGTAGACAGAGTATATTATTATTATGGGGAAGCCCCAGGCATCCAGTCTCCATACACCAAAAATTCTGAGTTAGAACCTTGTTACTTTGTTGAGGTCGCGAACGGACAAAGCCAAGCCAATGATTCACGACTTAAAGAGATAGAGCTTGGTAATAGGAGAGAGAACTACATATACAGATTGAAAGAAGCTCAGCGATTGGTTAACTAGATCGTTAACTTACAGATGAACAGACAAAGGTTGATACTGATTCGTGACATGACGAAGGTGACATACTGCGCAGGAAATAAATAGTTAATTGTAGTTCAAGCGGAGTGCTGCAAAAAGGCGAGCAGTGATTTCTGGGTTTATCTCTTTCACCGTAATCATTCCTATCAGCCCTGATACTATTCTATTACAACATAGGCCTAAATAGATAATGCTGCTGAGAGACTGCCCTCTCCCCCCCTCCCACAAAACCAAAAAAAAAAAAAATCATAGATAGTTAAGATAGGAATAATTCAATAATTATGTAAGAATTCACTAGTAGATTAAATAGCTCTAGGCTACGTCTGACGACGACCAATGCATCTGAAGATGAGAAAATTTCTTAAAAAGAGAAACATATGAGGCTATACAGAGTAGTTATAGAACATGTATGTGAGTCCTACACCCTAACAACAGACAGTGGAAAGTGGGGACCTATGTGCCACTTTTAAGGGTTGTATTGGTTAGCCCCCAGACTTCTAGGAATACAATTAATAGCAGTGACTTGAGGTTGGTTCAGGATATCTGGCATTGAGGAAAAAACACCTGAATACACAGTGAATGTGCCAGTTAATGTTGGTTTGTGAGCATCGTACTTAGGTAGGTCAATTGTGGCCCTTTGGACCCCGACGTTGGGGTCCTATGAACCACACATAGGGGTCCAATGGACCACCTTACAAAATTTGTACCGCACCACGTTTTTACTTCTTTCAGTTGTAACAATAGTAACAGTACACAAATATGACTATTGTTTCATGACAAAGATCATGTTCTTCGTTTATTTGAAAAGAACAGAAACAAAATCAAAACCAAAAAACATACGAAACAAAACAATAATTTGATGGGGCCTGTTAACATCTGTAACAGCTTAAGATTTCAATCTTGAAACCAATGTAGCAAATCAGAAATAAGCATACAACACACACACAAACACACACACATACATACACAGAAACACATGTGGCCATAGGTACCCAAGGGAATGGCCCAATGGTCCCCGACCATAGTTTCTTTATCATGTCGGCTCAAAGCATCGTAAGAACATGCGTAGAAATGGCCTGTGCTAGGCACACACACACACACTTAATGTAGGTTATAAAAATGTGTCAAGAACTAATTTTAACATATTATCTTAACCCACTAATAATCACCACAATCTGAAATGCGAAAAACAAAAACAAACTCGGAGGAGCAATATTTTGAAATGAAAGATCTTCACAGTGGTATGTCAGCCATGATGCCTGTCGATGAAAACACAAACAATGTAGCCTACATGTATCAGCAAAACACAACCACAAGTTGCTTCGTGAGATCCTTTGAGAATACACATTTCTCAGAACATGGGGTGGCCCCACAGAATTCTACACTTCTTAGTGTAGAATTCTGTGGGTGGCCCATATGTCCATAGGTCCCCACTCTCCCCTACTGAGAGAATGATAAGAGCCGTTGAGACGAGCTTCTTCCGTAACTTGCTCAACATCTCATACTCATACAAAGACCATGTCACCAATGAAGAAGTGAAAAGACGCATAAGACATGTAATCGGGCCTTACAACGAACTTTTAACATTGATAAAAAGCAACGCAAGTTGAAATGGTATGGCCATGTCATCCATTCTTTAGGCCTTGCTAAAACTAATCTACAAGGCACTGTCCTGTACAAGGAGGACGAAGGAGAGGCAGGGCAGACAGGTCACAGAAGAAAGGATGAACATCCGAGAATGAACAGCCATGGAGCTGTGGGACACAATGAGGGAAACAGAGCCAAGAGGAGTGGAGGAGATCTGTTGTCACCTGTCAGAGGCGACACAACGGATGACAAATCTGCGGGAGCAGAAAAGAAGAAGAGAGGATTTTGCTGTGGCCAAAGAGACAAACTCTGACAGAGAAGAGTTTGCCACGTTTTGAGCATTTAAAGCTTCATTTCCCACTGTGGATGTGCGCAGCTTGCAGCAAACCTGTCTCTTGGCCTCAGTATTATACAGTATCACTATTTAGAAACAGTAGCCTACATGTACTCATTTGCCGATAGATAGTATTAAAATTAAATCATAGAGACAATGAAAAGTGTTGCCACTCTTTAGAATAGATGAGCAATCAGGCCTTTTACACATTTTACAATTTTCATTTAGACCAACACCTATCGGTTAAAAGGTGCGTCCAAATGGATCTAACAAGAACTTTGGTCGAATTTCAAAGCTAAGAGCAATCTAAGATATTATCTTATTACTTGCCATTGTCAGACGGGCAGGGGTACACACACACGTCAGTTAATTTCTCCCTGAATAATTATTTATAACTGAAGTGTGTAAACGAAACTTGATAGACAGCGTTATACACAGTAAATTTTCAGCATAAAACTGACGTCTGTCACAGATGAGAAAACAAAATCCTCTTAGTTGGCGTGTTTTTGTTCTGTTTTAGAAAGTGTTTTACGGCACTTGCGCAACACAATAAGGTCATATAAGTGCCGAAGATTAGAGGTGTTACAAGAGAGTAACAAACACAAAAAAGGAGGGGAAATAAAGATGATAGATGTTTGATAGGAAAGAAGAAGCAAACCACACTAGAACACCCGCCAACCACCCACTCATGTTTCTCATTTTCAGAAAATGTTTTAAGTTTGACTGACTTGCAGAAAAGCCCACTATATATTTATCTAGTATTACAATTTATAGTTGATAAAATACTTTAAGCGAGGAGAAAATGACTGACAGAACCAGCGAGAGGATAGTAATAGGAGTGGGGGTTAGGGGAGCCCTTGTGAGACAGTCATGAAAGAACTTCTAAAGGAGATGAGTAAAAAAGGAACAGAGGGCGGGGGTGTGATTTCGTGTGAGAAAAAAGCTTGCAAAGTGTGGTCGTCTAGGGGGATACACCGATAACTCCCGCCCTTCTGTGATCAGTCCAGAAAAGATTCCCGATGAACATTACCGACTAATAATGAACTGATATAGATATATATACATGTAAATATCTAATGAATTAATTCCTTGAAATGGGTGTGAGATAATTTAATTGCTACTTGTGGCGTCGTTGTCCTTGTGGTTAGGGTCTTGGACTTGCAACCGTAAGGGCGTGGGTTCAAATCCCATCAGGGACCCGACATTGTGTCCTTGGGAAAGGCACTTTAACTTTACACGAATTTTCCTCACCTCACTCAAGTGGGAATGGGTACCCGCCAGCTATAGACAGTGAAAGATCTTCTCAGTTTGTTAGTGTTTGAGCGCGTAATCAGCTGTTTGCACTGTATGCTCCCCGGGAAGCTGAGAATGTTTCCGAGTGTTCTGTGGTCTTCTGGGGTAACAATATAATATAGTGTAAAGCGCATAGAGCTTGCTGTTGAACAGGATTATGTGCTACACAAATGCTATTTATCATTATTTATTATTACTTGATGATGAAGCCGTTTGCGCTGTCTACCATGCATTTTTCTCCCGTTAAATGATACTATATAAAACGTGTACCTGTCTAAGACACCCGCTTTATCTCCCCGACAACAGATAGCCGTCCTAGACAATTTCGACTATATCTTTAAAATTGATATTCAAAATTTCAGAGTGAAAGTAGACTCTCCAGATACCAGTCAAACGACGCTTGAGTTTCGCTTTCACTCGCGATAAGGTCAGCATTGCCCAAGTGACAAGAACTGACAATTTCAGGAAATGTAATCCCCCCTTAGCTACACGAAAAAGTCCGCGGGGTGGTAATTAAGATGGATCGCCAAAAGCTAAAGATAAAGGGAAGGAATTCATGAGCACGCTTCCCTGGCGCACGGCAGAATGCTACCTGGTCTCCTACTGCGGTTCTTCGATGGTTTTATTCAGTTTTTTCAACAAGTTTTCAACTCGGCAAAGTGAGCTCACTTCAGATATCGGGAGAATTTCTCGGCGCCACGGTTTGTGGGAGTGTATGTACCCAGTGCTCTCTGTCTGTCTGTCTGTCTGTCTGTCTGTCTGTCTGTCTGTCTGTCTGTCTGTCTGTC
>NW_004797476.1:714616-771276 GCF_000002075.1 Aplysia californica | reverse complement strand
TCCATAAACTGACCACCCTGCCTTAGACAGAAACCTTTCCTTGACTTCATAGCTTGTCTGTTTTGGGCAGGTTTAGGTGTATCAGTTATTGGCATGTTTGTTATTGGCTTTTTTCAGTGAACATTACTATCCAAGTCATTCGATGATTATAATCAAAGAATTCAACGAAAGGTCAACCAGTCAGAGAAGAGACTGCAAAGTTCTATAAAAAACATCCACATCTCTGTCTGGCTTCTTTGAAATTGTTGTAAAATAAAAAGAGAATGCTGTAGAGCATGGATATGTGCTATATAAATATTATTATTATTTAATCAAAAGTTTCGATATCGAATGGTTAGGACCTTAGCCATAGGAACCCCCGAGTTCATAATTTATCAAAGTTCTAATCTAAATACACTAACAAACCCCCTCCCCCCCCCACCAGCAAAACAGAACTAAAAACTAAAACAAAATCCCAAACAAAACAAGGCTGAAATTAAAAACAGTTATGAAAATCAAAAACATAAAAAGCAAAAATGAAAATATTACGCTTTTTCAATAGAACTTCAACACAACATTTTATTGACATAATAAAATAAAACAACATATCAATGAAAGAACAGGAGGATCACATAATGGTATCTTGCTGACTGTCAGCGTCTGGTAACGGCTTTCTGACACCCTTTTTTGCAAGTGCATCAACTGCTTCATTGCCCGGGTGTCCACTGTGACCTTTGACATACATCTGAAACAAAAATTTTAGTTTTAGTAAGGCTTTATGGCGCTCGCAACTTCATAAAGTCATATGAGCGCCAAGGAGTGGATGTCAACAGAGAAGTCCAAAGAGGAATCAGGCTTACTCTGCTCACCTCTCTAGCCTCAACAGCACAAAGTATGCTTCGACTATCAAGGCACCCCGGAAATAACAGTTTATAAGAGAGTGACAAACATACAAAAGAAGTAGAGGAAAAAATGATGATAGTACCGATGAGGAAAGAAAAAGCAGCAGTTCCCCCTATATTGTTCCGGCACAGTATGAGCATGACATTGATAAATCAGCCCACCTACAATTCTACTGTGCATAAGAACATATTAATATTCCCCCTTTGGGAATGGCCTAAAGACAACGACAACTTCAGTCAGTAGCACTGCCCTGGAGCGGAGAATCTGAAACAAGAAAGTTTGTTTGTTTTTAGTAGAGATTCAGATTCCTTGATCAACGAACAGATTTTCCAGCCACAGCAAAATCCCGAAAATAGACATAAAGAATGAGTGAATGAAAGGAAGGAGGAAGATAAGCTGTCGTAACTAGCCAAATCTTAGCCGATTTGCAAGCGAAAATGCTTTGCCGACTGACTCGCCATAGATTCACCGAGGGACAATGGTCGAGTGTACATAATGACAAAATGAGCAATCTGGAAGGTTTCTAAAACAACTTATTGTCGAGATTTACCGTAAATATCCGAGAGGTTAGGAAGGCAAGTTTGGATTCTTTGCTACGGAATACTGATGATAAACCTGTACAATATCTTTATCTCTCTCTCTTTTTCTTCTTAAATGTAAGCATTTGATACAAAGATGAGGCACGTACGGATCTTTCGGAATGTATGGGTTTCCGTAAAAACAGGGAAGATTGGAAGCGCTACAGAACAGACTCCATCGAAAATCCGGTAGTTTTGACACCTTTATCAATATGGCGGTAGAACAGGTCCAAAATCAGTAACTACCGGAAAAATCAGTAGATTTAGGTAGCCCTGTAATATACTTTTACTTTAATTTAATATTTTCTATTTTTTCAGTCCACTAATGCGACTCCAATTCTACATCATAATAGTGCTCTAATGGCCATCTGTCCAAGACAATCACCTGTACAAATGGCCACCCACCACTACCCCAATTTAAAAAAAATATATATCATAATGACACAGTCTGGGATGTCCACTTGTTTAAGGGGACCACTTCACTCCTTAAAGATGGATGGCTGTCTTGGACAATTTAGACTGTACTTGCTTCCAAAAATGGAGAACAAAAAAAAATCTTTGAAAAAGTAAGCTCTGTGCTCTTGCCGAACCAATTGTTTGAGCACCAAACTTAAACTTATCAGCCTAAAAATATGAGCAGAAAATAATTTGCCATGCAAACCAACATATCTATGGGTTTGTAATGTTCAATGTGGGTGTGTCTTATAGGAAAAAAAATAAATATACAAAATAGATGAAAACAGCTTACAACCATGGTAGCAAGAAATTTCACCATCAATCAGTAAAATGCTCTTAAAACAAAGCTATAAGTGGTTTTATTAGTTCAAATTGATAAAACGCTACTGAATCAACTATCCAAATTTAACTATAGATAACATGGACGGGACTGGAGTTTCAGGCTTGTGCTACGATTGCAAACAAATGAGCGATACCTTGCACCAGTACAGCTGGCAAGCCAGGTAAATTGTACCGACAGCAGGTCGTTTGAACTGGCACGGCGTATACTAAGGGGAGGCTATGATGACTTTTGATTGTGTGTTCCTTTCAAGTCTAATCTGCACCAGATCCTGCTTAGGCAACACATCTTGCCTTTTCCAGATTATGGAACACTGAGAACTTATACGAAATGCAGAGATAACGGATTATTGTCTGCAGTCACTTACAAGCATACTTACAGCTATAAATGGTACACCTACCCACTTCACATTTATTCCTTTCAATTCTTCATCAAGTTCTTCAAAGTCTTCTCTGTTAATAACTGGCTTCCCAGTAGTCAGGGCCCATCCATTTTTCTTCCAGCCTTTAATCCATTTTGTGATACCTGAAAAAAATATGGACTTTATCAAGTTAAAAAAACCACCCACCAACCTTTCAACAGAACATGAGGGGGACCATAGGCATTACAGAGATTCATTCAGAAGAAACAAGGAACCATATTCATATCTTACCTACTATTGAAAAAAAAAAGCAACAATAAACACCCCCAGATATGGTTACAACTTAGAAAGTAGCAGGGTGACAGGTAGGGTAAACATACAATAGCTACTTCCAAGTTTTGGGAGTAGTGCACAAACAATGGAAAGGCAAAAATTAAAGAAAACCAGTGTGTACTAAAAAAACAACAAACAAAAACCCCACAAAAAACTCATCACACTATGTGAATTTTCAACAGTTATAAATCTTCTTTTTTTTTTTTACTTTACTTCAAGGGTCCAAGTACTTTATCAGCATGAAATAAGAAAAAAGAACATACAAACCCCTTCCCCCCCCCCACCTCAAAAAAACCCCAGCAGCAGAAAGTACCATAAAGGACATACCGTTTATGAGAAATTGACTGTCTGTATGAAGGATCAAGTTCTCAATGCCTTTTTTCTTAGCAGACTGAACAGCTCGGATTGCTGCCTGTGTCCAGAGGGGAAAAAAAGAAAGAGCAGCAACTGAGATAACACCATCTTACTTACTTTATTCTCAGTTGGAGAAAACACTAACGTAGAGCAGTTGAAGAAAACACTAACGTAGAGCAGTTGAAGAAAACACTAACGTAGAGCAGTTGGAGAAAACACTAACGTAGAGCAGTTGGAGAAAACACTAACGTAGAGCAGTTGGAGAAAACACTAATGTAGAGCAGTTGAAGAAAACACTAACGTAGAGCAGTTGAAGAAAACACTAACGTAGAGCAAGAGACAAACACGGAAAATGGAAGCTGAAGAAAAAAAGAAGGAAGAGGGTAGTGTGGGAATTCACTGAATTTATAGGAGAGACATTTTATCTTATTCCCATACTATTTTACTGGAAAAACATTGATTAAAGGCACAAAATATATGTAATTTTTCTGTTTTCAAAGAGTCCTTAGCTCTTGGGGTTACCAAACTTTGGCAGCCATTTTCTTGCTAATTTCACCCTTCAATTGCAAATCTTGAGTTCCATTCAATATAAATGGATATCTATTTCATTGAAAGTAAGGCAAATAAATCAGCTTTCAGCTGATACCAATAACTCAACATGCCCAAAAATTGACGAGTGCCAGATTCTATCGTGTCGTGACATATGATATGTTAGTAAGCTTACATGAATTTCTGCTCTATTGTTTGTTGGTCTTCCAGTCAGCCTTTCACTGATATTGCTGAAACAATGAAGTACAAAAATAATGCATCAATAGTTGGTAAGCAAAATCTTTCCTCTTACATCAGCACAAAACCTCTTACAACAATAAAATAGCAATATTTCTCTATCTTTGTATCTAGATCATTTGCATTAAAACACTGCGAACAATATAAATCAATATCTCGTTACATACACCAGATGTGCAAATAAAATAATAGGAGAAATGACTTAATAAACAGCTGGGTGGCACTACTGTGAGAGCCATGTGTGCCCATATGAACTACCCAAAAAGAAACATTACAAATAATCATAGGAAGGGAGACAATCAATAAATCTTTCGCCCCGGGACAAGTCATGACGACTAATTTGTCACCTGAACCACATCAAACCGCTATACACAACTTCTTATCTGCCGAGTAATCGTCACCACGGAGTGCAAAAAGGGGAGATGAAAGCAGACAACAAAATATGGTTAGTTTAGTTTTAGTAAAAGTTTTACGGCACTCGCAACATAAATTAATAAGGTCATATAAGTGCCCAAGACGAGAGGTGTTACTGGACAGTAACATACACAAAATAGAAGGAGGGGAGATACAGAAAAGATAGATTTTTTAAAGAAAAAATGGAGCAAACCACACCAGAGCACCCGCCAACCACCCACAAACTTGGTTAAAGAGCAGGAAAGGAGGTGAAAAAAGAAAATTTTCTGTTGCTGTCAGGTTTTTTGAACAGAGCCCCCCCCCCCCCCCCCCCCCGACTGTTTATAATGGACAGCAAAATCCAACGCTGTCATGAACCTCCAACTACAAAGCATTAAACAGAAGGAAGAAAGCTGAGCAACCCCTCGACAGACAGCCATAACATTGGAAAATCTGGGGTAAGGGTGATGGTAAAGAAAATGAAATTTAAAAAAAAATATCTCATTCGAAGAAGAATAAACATACTCAGGATCTCCAGTCTTCCAGAAAACACCAATCCCAGCTTTGGCTCCATTTTGACCATTGTGAAAGCAACCACCATCTGTGTACACATGTGTAGCATCTGCATCTGGGAACGGTTTACCTAGGGAAACACATATAATGTGAGGCATTGTGGTGAATTCAGGCACTCATCAAAGTAATAAAATCAAAGATATCTGCATTTTTCTGCGGGTTTGGCAATTTTTATCAAATTTTGTTTTTTGCCTCAACAATTATTATGATGCCTATTTAAATTTAAAACACATTTTTGTGTGCATTTTACTGAAAAACTTTGATTAAAGGCACAAAAATGTAAATTTTCAGTTTCTAAGGATTCTCAAGCTATGGAAACTACCAAACCTTGGCAGCCATTTTCTCACTTACTTTAACTCTGATACCAAGTGACCCCATTCCACCTCCTTCAATCACAAATGATCTTAACTCCTATTCAAGATAGATTGGTATTTTTTTCATCGAAAGATAAAACAAATGAACAGGCTTTAAGATGATACAAATAGCTCCACATGCCCAAAGTTAATATTGTAAAGCATCAGCACATTTTACACTACATAAGAATAACAAATTTTGATTTTAAAGACAGGCTTCTAGTGGTGCCATTTTCAAAAGTTTTAACCGGGCAGTTTGTGCCAACAAAGGTACACAAGTATACATGACTAAAAGAAATACAAATACAAATACCCTTCAACCACCTACTCTTCTATGCTAATAAAACATAATGGGTTCAAAGGTAACACATTAAATCAATCTTTATGCAACAATTAAGGGCTCTTTTGGTCTAAAGGTACGTGTGTTCCGGGAACGAATACTGACGGTGACAAAAATTTTTCTAGTCTTAAACTTTTTCCATTCAAGTCCTTTTCTGTTCCCTGTCCTGTTTTGTGTTCTGCTTTCAATTTCATTTCCACCATGTAATTTATTCATTTTATCTCTACAAACGGTACTGGGATAACAGCCAAATGCAACTAATTTGTTAAAGAGAAATTAACAACTGGACAACTTGCTTGAAGTCTTGGCTATGGTCACTTCCCACAGGCAGATTTCCATTCTAGAAGTTTGCACTTCCCTATATCAATTTATTTTGAGTAATGTGTCATTTGGCTGAACTTGTACTAAATTGGCACATTTGACGACACTTCATCCATCCTTTACTTCATTCAAGAGGGTGCAACCCCAAAATTTATGTTGCAATGTGCTTTTGAAAATTTCTTTAGTGGGTAAGTCGAAGGCCCATTTCCAGCTAAGAAAAAGAACTGGAGGACACTATGGAAACAGATATGAAAAGAATATATACATACAGTTTTTAAGTTGACTTATATAATTATGCAAGCTATAACGTCATGAAACAAGACTATATGAACATGATCATGAACCCAAGAAATAGAAAGGTACTCATACGAGCAGAACTGGTAACCCAATTTTCCCCTTACGACAGGTAGCATTTTAAAAGCTCTGTAATCGTAATGCCCATAACATTGATTAAAGCAACCTTTTTCTTTCTTTTTTTTTATAGTAGTGTTTTACGGCGCTCGCAACTGCATAAGGTCATATGAGCGCCAAGGGGTGGGTGTCAACAGAGAAGTCTTTACAGGGAATCAGACTTAAACTGCTCACCTCTCTAGCTTCAACAGCACAAGGTCTACTTCTACTATCAAGGCACCCCAAAATAGCAGGTCACAAGGGAGTGACAAACGTACAAAAGAAGTAGAGGAAAATGACAATAGTAATAAGACAAAGAAAAAGCAGCAGTTCCCTGTTGTAGATCAGGCACAGTTATGAGACTGACATAAGTTGGCCCATTTACAATTCTACTATGCTTGAACGAGAAATGTCCCCCCTTTGGGAATGGTCTAAAGACACTTCAGTCAGTAGCACTGCCCGGGGGGGGGGGAAGCAACTTCAACCAATCAAAAGAATTATTATAATTTACTAGAATCATGAGAATAAAAATATCTTCAAGCATCCAATAATAGATGAATTCACACAGAGTTAAGTACTTAGCAGCCATGCATGCAATATTGAAAGAATGGTTTAATTATTATAAAAAGAATCAAAGAGCATATATATAAATAGGATTACTTGTACTAGAAAGAATGCCATACCTGTAAAATTCTCTTCACTGGTATCAAACTTAGGCCGCTTTTGCTGTTGTCCCATATTACTAGAAGCACTGGTATGAAATGCTCGTTTTGAGCCAGGAGCTAAAAATAATAATGAAATAAATTTGATAAAGTTGACAGGTGAAATGAAATACAACCTTAATCCTCTTGTAATGCTTGGCAGGATTTGTTTTGTATTGGCAAATATTTTATGGCACTTGCAATACAATCAGGGCATATAAGTGTCGAAGATTAGATAGAAGTGTTACAAGAGAGTAACAAACATAATAAAGGAGAAAAGACAAGAAAAACAGATATAAGATAGGAAAAAAAGGAGCAAACCACCCACATTGGCAGCATTCATAACACAGTTCCGTCTATAACTTGGTACAAGCCACCCTTGTATAGTGCACATTCAGTGTAACAAACTCCTCTTTTTTAAAAGAACTGAATTCAAACTTATAAAAAATCACTACCACTACTTCACTATCCTAATTATCTATCGACAAGAGTTTCATAAGACATTCAAGTATTTAAAAAGATTTTGCTCTATAAATTGCAGACTACACAATTTTCCGAAATACAATGCCAGCTTGAAAAGGTCTAATTATGACAACTAAAGAAGAAATATACTATACAGCATCATGAAAGCACACACCAAGAGACAATACTTATAAAACCTAAGATCTAAACTAAAAAATAACGATCTTATGAAAGTAAATATCTTTTAATTCATTTACTAATAAACATGGGGAAAAACATTCTCAAAAAAAAAAAAAATGTTTAAATCCATAAAATACAAACTTCTTACTCAATCAAGAAAGACAGAAGCTTACACTCCCTTGCAAACCAATTACAGTATTCTCCGCCACAGATCCCACCGCTGACAATCCCGGTTTCACTTAAGATCCTGCTGTTTTAAGAAAACAGAATTTTTACTTCACAAAAGCCATCCCAAAGATCCCACTCTGAAGGTTTACATTCGGGTAAGATCCTGCATTTCAGATTACATATAATTTACGGGAACAAAAACCCGGGTGGGCACAGCAGACCAATCAAGAGTGAACATTTGTTATTATTGATGAACTGCCCGTTGTGTCACAGACCAGCCACTTTTGTGAATGTGATCACATGTCCATTGTAAATTTCAAAGAAATGGTACATTGTTTGCTCCAGGTGGGATCACGCTGAAGTGTGAAATCGCCAACACGCTTATTTTCTCCAAACATCGCACTCGCAATTGAGTTCTCCATCTAAACTTACATCACATGCTGGCTGGGTAGGGCCTACAAGTTCACCTCAGGTGGGATCACATCGAACTGTGAACTCTTCCTTGACCACTGCAGCAGTTATCCTTTAAATTGGTGAGGTCACAATACAACAGTGCATAATGACAGAAGTGGGGGTACTCAATCAGAAATGAAACTTCTATAAATTTTGAACACGTAAAGGGAGAGGCAGCTGCACAAGCTTAGATCTTGAGTCAAAATGGCATGCCTCACGCTACAACTAAAAAAGAGACATTTTACTGGTTATTGACCTGAACATGGGTCACTGCGGGTTCTTCCCTTGGTGCGTCGGGTAAGATCCCGTTCGTCGAAGATCCCACATTTTCCTTGCTCCCAAGCAACGTGATCTTATGCTGAGACTACTGTATTTAGTTTGCAAGTGAAGAAACAAAGACATGATTACCAACATTCACAATTTTTTACTCATGATAAAAATAAAAAAGGAGGCGTGGCGTGATAGCCTATTTGGACAAAATTACAAACCATGAAATACGACAGACTCGATTTGGTTCACGGTTGATGAAAGCTGAGCCAGTTCAGAAACAACAGACTCAAGTTTGCCTTGGACTATTTGTAAGGTTCTTTTGATCTCTTGGAGGTCCTGATCTTGGGAAGATGAGCTATCTTGACGGGTCATTGTTGTTGAAATTGCAGGCCTTAGCTGCCCAACGGTGACAGGCGGTCCAGAAGAAGTACATGGAGTAAAACCTGTATCACCGGTATAAAAAACAAACAAAATGCAATTTAAATTTTCTAAGACAACCGCCAATTGCTATAGAGAAAAGTGGGTGTCTTACACAGTGTCATTCTAATGTAAAAAAATGCAAGGGGGTAAATGGGAAGAAACTGTTTGTCCAGGTGATTGTCTAATAGTAGGTTCGATAGTACAGGTGCAGGTGATACAGCAGTGCATCTTCATGGGTTCATAGTGTACACAGTGGCGGTGGGTAGTGAAGGGCTCACAGGCTTGAGCCCACTCTCCCCACACCCAAGTCTATCCCAAGTGTGCACTACCTTCACCATTGCCAACTCTGAACACATGCCGCTGAGTCTGGTAGGGTAAGTAAAGCTGTTGTCCGGCCTTAGAGTTCTTGCGCACAAGTCCAGTAAGCTAACTTCCCTGAAGCAACCCATACACGATCAAACTTGCTTGACACACATGCTTGAATCAAGCATATTTGATAAACATTTGATCATGCATGGGTAAGTTTGATGGCCAAAAATGATTGATGGATCTGATTTTTGTTGATATTTTTCGTCAAGCCGTTACAAAAGTTGGATCGTGAGTGGGGTTCATCAAATTTGTTTGTCAAACATTATTTTTTCACAAGCTGCCGGCAACGACACATCTCGCATTGTTCTTCAATTTTCAACTGTTATTAACTATCTTAGATCACATTTATTTCATACAACATCATGGCGCATCAAAAGAGGGAAAAAAAAATTATGCTGCATGGAGTTAATTAACGAATAACACAATTTGCCCATATTGTGGAAAGTAAAAAGCAAAGAGTACAGCAACAAAGATTCACTCATACAATAATTCAGAATGGCCAAACTTTTGGCGCTGCAACAACTAGTTTTTGGCCTACTTTCTTTTTTTTTCCAGTTTTCTTTTTCTTCGCAAGGCTAAAGCAAGAGCTAACGCTGTTGGTCCATCCATTACGAAGTCTTGGCACAAACTAATGTTTGACAAACAAGTTTGACTGTGTAAAGGCATACGTTAAGCTATCAAACACATTTAATCAAGCATGTGTGTCAAGCAAGTTTGATCGTGTATGGGCCGCTTAAGGAGGCCGAGGCCAGGGCTGAAAGGATTACTGTCTGGAGTGAACAACACTAAATATAACAACCCAACAATAAATGTAAATCTGTTGAGGGTGCCAGAGTGATACATTTCATGGCTTGTACCTCAACATTTCCATGAATTCTTAAAGATTTAAAATAATTAGAAATCTAAAACTCAAATCCAGAGTTAGAAAAAAAGAGAGAAATTGAGATAAGCGAAACTTAAACTTAAAGTTGAGACTGAGAAAATTTAACCCTTTCCCTACTAAGAGCCGTACGGACGTGGCCTCCTATCTATTCCAATCCATGAAAAAACTCACCCGATCCACTTTTTCAAAATAGTAGAATAGACTTCCTCTTAGCAGATACGAAAGAAAATAAAGCACTGAGAGACGATTTTTAGTCTTTTCAGGGCCTTTTTTTTGTCCCCTTCGAAACGTAAAAAAGAGAAAAAAAGCACCCCCCTGACTTCAGTATATATGTCTCATGTTTTCACTTCTATCTTAGGTACACATACATATAACTTTCAGTATTTCTTTGGATTACTTGAGGCAACCTACTTGGGAAGTTTGAATGATGCTGTTGTTGTACTTTTTTCTTTAGATATGACCTCTCAAAGCTGGAAAATTGTTGATTACATATGACACAGGACCTTCCACATTGCATAATCATTTTTAGAAATCCCAAACTAATATAATTGGAATAAATCTTCAATATTATATCACCATCTGATAGATTATTTTTTAACCTTCAGATTGATGGGCCAATTATATGGTTTGTGTGTGTTTAGTTGGATGTTTTCACATTTTCCTTTGGTGGGGTAGGTGCGTAAAAATAGGTCATGGAAAAGCCCTGGGCCAGTGGTGGATTTTGGCCTGGTAGGAAAAGAGTTAAAGAGAAGCACATTGACATAATAACTGCCACTGTTAAACAGTTGCTTCTTGAGTCAAAACAGCATTCAAAATCTAGTAAAACATAGTGGAAAAGAAATTGTTACCCTTGGAATTATGAACAAATTCTAAAGCATCTTCAGACGAGGAAAATTTCTTGAACACAGGATTTGAAAATCCTTTCACTTGTTCATGGCATTCTGGCCTGTGAATGTAAAAAAACAACAACTATTACTTCAAAATCAAATTTTTTTTCTCAGAAAAGCTAAATAATACATTTAACTATAGTAGCAACTACACAGAAATAGGCCTACAAGATCTATTATTCACTAAGTAAGGCACTTGCAGCGCTTAGTCACTTAAACTTTTTAAATCAAAGTTTATATTAAGTTTTGATATATTTTTATCTATTAAATATGAAAACAAGGAAAAGAAAACAGATAATACTGGCATCAGGATAGATATCTAGATCTAATCTAAATATCTGCCTTGCATAACATTTTTTTTTTAAAAAGAAGGAAATGATTACAGCAGGCCTATCATAAATTACAGGATATGCCTAGCCTATATATTAACAGATCTGTAGCCCCTAATACTCCATGTTTGAAAAAAATACGAGATCTAGCTCAGTTTAGCCACCAAAGGACAAGAAGGTACTACTTAAGAATGTGGGTCCCGTTTGGGGACGCTAGTTTTGACCCCACTGACGATTACTTCTGGTTCTAAACGATTACTTTTTGATGTGCGTGCCGACATGGATAGATTGCCTATCAAACCTAATTGCAAAACATCAAATTATGACATGCCCCCTGAAACCCCCCTTGCCTTGTTAGAAACAAGTGAAATTTTAATACTGCTCAGTTTGTAGGCTAGATCTACTGATAAAACATCGATACTGACTATATTTAAACAAAGATAGTACAAGACAAGATGGGCCACTCAGCCTAAAAAGTGTCCGCAGGAAGTATGCTCTTTGCTTCAGATGGCGCTGCAGTCTGTTTTGAAGCTCTCTTTCGTTTTTCCAGAAGAAGAATAGGAATAGCACCTCCTTGCGTGCGCAGATCGACTGCTGTTCATCAGCAGTTCGGGTATGTTCAGTGCGGAGTTTTAGAATTTTAATGACCTCTCGCCCTTCATTCTAAAGTCAAATTAAACGAAGAAAACCATCTCCTTTTCCTCCGGAAGAGGTTTTTTGTCAGCGTAATCATTTTTAAAAAGCGTTCTTCCGAAATTTATCCCAAAACTTGCTAGTTTCACTTTGATTTTTTAAAACTCAAGTAGGGTAACTCTGTTCGCAAAGAGTGCGCTTTTGTGAAGAGGGCGCCACCAAATTTTGAGGACACTTTTTTAATTGGCTCAAAGAGAGAAGTGGCCCATCTTGTCTTGTACTATCTTTGCTCTAGGTGGATGCTGCCAAGTCTAAACAAACGGGACACATATTCTCAAGTAGAATACCAGTCATTTTTTCGTCACAGTCATCTCGTCACACCCCAAACCACAAGATTGAAAGGAGATGGTCATTTTGTAGCACACAACAAAGTTTTTAGCCATTACTATTGATGAAAGGTGTAATTGGCAAAATCATATTAGTTCTGTTAAAAATAAATTAGCTAATAGAAATGTACGGTACTGCAATTTTGCTAAAAACTATATAGACACTTATTTAAAACAAAGTCTTATTAACTCTTTTCCAGACATTGTTTTTGCCTTATTTAAACTATTGTTCAACTATGGAACAGTTTGGACGAAGATTTAATTTAAGACATAACTTCAAAAAAAGCTTTAGTCTAGGCTGATTCTCCAAAACCCTACTAGATCTAGATCTCGCATAACAATTTTGGAGATATATATATAAGCGAAGTCATTTCATCACACATAGCCTAGACTAATTGTGCTTCCCGTGTCAGCTAGAATGTCATATAAAATTGCCATGTTATGTCATAAATGTGTCAATAACAAAGCTCTCTCTCATATCTTAGTGATCTCATCCATATTTATGTTCCATCTAGATCACTAAGATCAGGCGATCAGTATCTATTAAGAGTTCCTAGAAAAGGGGGTAAAAAATTAGCTGAAAGATCGTTCGCCCACCTTGCTCCGTCAGTTTGGAACTCTCTTCCCCAACCCCTGAGACATACAACATCTGAGTCTAAATTTTAAAAATCTTTAAAGACACATTTAACGACATCCTTTTTATGTCAGTAGATTCATGTTCAATACAATGTTATGTAAATGACTATGTATCCATTTAAGTATTTTGTGAATTGCAGTGTATATATATTATTTTACGCTCATTTCATGACGATGTGTAAGCGTGTGCGTGTGATAAGCAAGTAGGTGTGTGTGTGTGTGTGTGTGTGTGTGTGTGTGTGCGTGCGTGCTTGTGAGTGTGTGTGTGTGTGTGTGTGTGTGTGTGTGTGTGTGTTTGGCATACATGTGTGCACACATGTGTGCGTGTTATATGTTTGAGAGTGAGTATGCGTGTGTTTGTGTGTGTGTATGTAGTATGTGTATATGTGTGTGTGTTTGTGTGTGTATGAGTGTGTGTGAGTGTGTCGCGTGCATGAATATTGTTCGTACATGCATTTGTGTAAAGCACCTAGAGCTGTGTTTACACGGGAGTTGGCGCTATAGAAATGATCTTCATTATTATAAATATTATTAATTGAGGTGTGACGAGATGACTGGTTACCCTTAAGTAGTATGGCTCTTTTCGTCTATGCAGACGGCCAATTTAGCTAAAGATGGTCTCAAGGTTGCCTTCATGCAGCTTCTTTCATGGCTAATTTTTCCTATGTTTGAAGCGCAGATTCCGTCGCAGTGCTTGCATGTCAGTGACATAGATTGAAGCTCTGTATTTCCGCTGTTTTCCTTTCATCGTTGGCGCTCTAAGGTTGTGTCTAAGGCTGCTCTCTAGCATTATAGTTCTTTCCTTTATCATTTTCCTTCATGTTTTCTTGTCGCCAGCTATTTCTTCCTAGATGCTAACATCTACTCCAAGCTTAGATAAGCTGTTTTTGCAGGTGTATTTGTACCTCAATTTAGGTCTTTCTCTTGGTCTCTTTCCCTGGGCAAGATATGGCCCAGCCATCTCAATCTTTTTAAACACAGGATAGTTATCATGCTTTGGAGGTTTGCCCGTGCCAACATTTCTACATTTGTAACCTTGTCACGCCATGAAATGCTTAAAATTTTGCTGCAGCATCTGAGTTGGAAAATGTTGAGGCGCTTTTCTTGTCTGCTGTAAAAGGTCCATGTTCCAGATCCATAAAGGAATGTGCTGGGGACACATGCTTCGTAAATCTTGATCGTCGTTTTGATGGTTAATCTTTTGTTTTCCCATCCTTCAAAAAGTTGTTGCTGCTTTCCCTATCCTGATGTTGGTCTCATAATCAAGTGATGTAGTAGAGCTGATGATAGACCCCAGGTAACAGAACTTGTCCACTGTCTCAAGTTCCTTGTCGTTCAGCCATACATGGCTCTGCTCTGTACCTTCTTGGGTAAGGATGACTGTTTTCTTAACACTGATGACCAAGCTAAAGACCTTGCATGCTGTTGATAGGCGGTCCATCATTGTTTGTAGGGGTGATTCACTGTGAGCAACAAGAGCAGCATCATCGGCGAAGAGAAGGTCTCATACTGTTGTTTTGTTGATCTTGGTCTTGAGTCGAGCAAAATGGAAGAGCGACCCATCAGTTCTCCAGTGGAGGAAGACATCCCCTGGTGATTCTTTGAATGCGTGTTGCAGTAAGACAGCAAAATAAGCGCTAAAAAGGGTTGGTGTTAAGACAAAACCTTGCTTTACTCCACTATTGATGTTGAAGCTGTTTGATGTTGAACCGTCAAATTGATTGAAGTGAATGGTGGCCTTCCTATCTTCGTGGAATGAGATGATGAGCTGTAGCAGTATTGGGGGACAGCCAATTTTTCCAAGAACCATGTAGAGTCTTGATCTACTGACTGTATCAAAAGCCTTTGTCAGATCGACGAACGCAGTATGTAATGACAGTTGTTGCTCCCTGCATTTTTCTTGTAGCTGACGAATAGAAAAGATCATGTCCTTTGTTGAGTGGTTCGATCTGAAACCGCATTGGCTCTCTGGCAGGATTCTTTCTGCTAGTTTCTGAAGTAGCTTCAACAAGATGATCCTAGTGAAAGCTTTTCCAGTGATGCTTAGCAGTAAGATACCTCTATAGTTGTTGCAAGTGGTGATTTTGTCATCTCTCATGTCATGTAGATTTTCTGCTTTCACCCAACAAGTTGTTAGTAGCTTGTAGAGATATAGGAGGAGGGTCTCTTTGTTCTCTTTCAGCACTTCAGCAGGTATGTTGTTATTTCCTGCTGCTTTACCACAAGCGAGTTCATTGATTGCAGAAGAGAGTTCTTCTTCTGTTGGTGTTGTATCAAGTTCTGACATTTCGGAGAGCTGAGGAATGGCCTCATGTAGCTGTCTATCAACATGTCGCTCCTCTGAGTATAAGTCTGAATAATGTTTCACCCATCTTTCCATTTGTTCCTTCGTGTCTGTCAGCTGTTCACCTGTCGCAGACTTTAGAGGTGCCACTTTGTTTGCTGTTAGTCCAATAGCAACTCTGATGTTTTCATACATTTTCCTGATATAACCTGTATCGCTTGCCTGTTGGATTTCTGAGCATAATTTGTCCCAGTACTTATTGGCACACTTTCTGGTTTCTCTTTGAAGGTTGGATTTAGCAGCACGTAGTTGTTGCTTTGTACTTTCTGTTAGATTTTTGTGTGTTGTGTTCTATCAGGATCTTACGCTTTTTCTCGAGTAGTGGTGCGAGTTTTGATACACTGGCTTCAACCCAGTCCTCCACGCAAGGTCTTTTTATCCCAAAAGTAATCGACGCAGAATAAATTGTTGCTCTCATGCTATTCCATATGTTGTCTGGGGGTCTTCTTCTTTAACATGTTCTTGAAATTTTGCCTTTAACGCTGGGTCTTTGATATTTCTTATGTTGATCTTAGGTTTCTTTTGTTTTTCAGCTCTTGGTGTTTTCTTTGTGACTATCTTTGCCTCAGCTATAACTAAAAGGTGGTCTGTGTTGCAGTCCGCACTGTAGAAGGATCTTGTTTGCTTTACCATGTTGGCATCTTTATTTCTGAAGATGATGAAGACGATTTGGTGCCAATGGCCTGATCTTGGAAGGCACCAAGAAACCTTGTGTTTGTCCTTGCCACAGTAGGTGTTATTGATGCAAAGGTTGTTATTTGTGCAGAATTCAAAGAGTCTCTGAACCATTCCCGTACATTTTTCCAAGCCCAAAAGGTCCAAAGCAGGTGGGCCATACTATGTTTTCAGTACCTACTCTTGCATTGATGAAGTCGCCCATGAGAAACAGTTGGTCTGCTTTTGGGACGTTGTTGATTGCATCCAGAAGTTCCTTGACAAACTGGGTTTTTTTTCTTCTCATTTTCTGTTCTTAGGGTTGGGGCGTAGGCACTGACGAAGAGAGCCTTTCCAGTTTTGGTTTCCATTTCCATGACAGTGATACGTTCGGATATATATATACCTTGGGGGGGGTGGGGGGTGGTGCTGATCCTGTTCAGCAATCTGTTGTGTACTGCAAAGCCCACACCATGGATTCCCCTCTCATCTTCCCCAAGACCCTTCCAGAAGAATGTGCAGTTTCTTTCCCTGATGGTACCAGAGTTAGCAAGTCTTGTCTCTTGCAGGGCAGTGATGTCTACATTGAGTCGTGTGAGCTCCCTGTCTATGATTGCCGTCTTTCTAATGTCCTGTTTTCTCCAGGTTGGTGGTGTCAAATCCGGTTGTCATTGTTCTAACATTCCAGGTCCCCAGTTTACATGGGGTTAGTTTTACTCTTTTTTTGCCTGGTGCTGGATTTAACGTCCGCCTTTCGGTTTTTGTCCTAGCTCTATAGCAAACAGATCAGCACCTTACTGATTGGGGGCTGCCCAGTTTGAGACGGGCGGTGGCTGATCAGTGCGACTGAATAGTCACTCCCATCGTCAAGAATGACCCGTGGAGACATCATTATTTGGCGAAATAGGATGTCTCCACGGGTCATCTTTGACGATGGGAGCAACTATTTCGCCAAATAGTGATGTCTCGTAACCCATACTGCCACCTCCCGTGTTTTTTCCCTTGCTCATCACAACAAGGATGAAGCGTCCTCTCCATATAATGCATTGATGTTGTAGCTGCGGTTGAGATGTGGGTCTGATCTGCTGTACTTGCTCTTTTGCAGTGTCCTCCCAGAAATATTGACTAAGCTAAATGCCTGGGCCTGGCTGTATGGAGAACATGCTTTGCCCTCTCGACTTTGCTCCGCCTTAAGTAGTACCGAAAAGAAATCGAAAGTCTAAACAGTCAGCAGCAATACTATAAATTCATAAAGATGAATGATTTTTTAGGGCCTACTGCTTAATAAGTTACTATAATATAAACGGCACAGATTAGATCTAGATCAATAGTTTGTACAAGAATTTCTTATTGTTCAAGAAACTCATTCAATCATTCATTCTTTCTTTTCAACTTCTTCATCAATGAACAATGCTTACTCAAGTTACTGGCTTACTTTACTTAAATAACTTTTTAAAATACATTGTCCATTGTGATTACTATTATTACTTACCAAGAGTGATAGACACCAGGTTTCCTGCCTCTTTTAACTGCATAGTACCAACTTGTTTCCTTTGGCATTACGCAAGTGGAACGTATTGAGCGTGAGAGAACAGCATGGAGAAAACGTTGCATGAATTCACTGTCTCGTATACCATTCACCGCAACTGCTGCCGGGAAGTAGCCTAAGGAAGAAGAACTAGATCTACTTTCGTTTCTTTGCCGAAGTATAAAACATATTGGTTACTTTAGTGGCAAGAGAGCTCTAATAGAAAAACCTCATCAACAAACGTTTAATTCGAAACGTAGACTTAAACATGTTACATCAATAGCAAAACATTAAACTTTTTGATATGCATTTATCGACCTAAAAAACATTGCATGCAATTAAAGATACCTGTTTCTCAGATTTACAGGCAAGTTTTGTCACAATCGGCGTGATTATAATATATTCAAAATGCGAAACGGATCCGAATGCGAAATGGTTTGGGAAGGCCGACTTGATGTCGAGCACTGTAAACAGTTCTACTTCCTTTTCCGGTTGGCGATCGCCTCAAAGGTACATGAAAGGTAGAAGAACGTCCACTTTTCTTATTAATTCTCACTTAATTTCTAATTCTAGGTAAATCATAAAGTGATACATTGAAAGATATATAATTAGTCATCAAATGTAGCCCTGTGAAAGTCCTTGATTAATTGTGGTAACTACGATATGAGCCCGATTGCGTCCATACTTCTGTTGCAACCACCAAGCCAAACAACTCATCACTGCCGAACATGATTCTCAGCAATCACGGAGTCCTGATTCAAACATACATTTTGAGCCTTTCAGAGTTACTATATGCATTTTTAATTTGAAAGAAACTAGTGTTGTTTGCTTGACTGTTGTTACTGATAAATTTTTGTCTAATCTATTTCTTTCAGATGTATTCGGCGAATGCAAAAATAGTCAAGCCTCAGGGCGAAAAGCCTGATGATTTCGAGTCATCTATCAGCCAGGTAGGCCCAGTCCTTTTTAGTTTTGTTAGTTTAGTAGATCTAGATTTAGATCTAGATCTAGTTTAAGAGTAGTGTTGTCCTTTGAAATTATCCATACTTCGTTCTACCCCATAATTGGCTTAATATGACTTAAGTACTTTTCCTCTATCTCACAGAAGGACCTCCATGAGCGACCACCCCACCAACAAACATGATTTCATTAAAGAAGAGACCAAACCCTACCCCTGCCCGTCTTTTCTGCACTGTCTCTCAGTGGTCGCCTGTTACGGAAGTCTTCCCTCTCTTACACTTTTCCTGCACTTGATCATGAATGCCATGTCATGACTCATAATCTTGTTGCGATGGTGCACCCATTTAGCTCATATATTCATATATAGATCTAGTATATAGATCTAGAATCTAGATCTATTTCAAATTCAAATAGGCCTATAGATATCTAGATCTAGACATGGCTGTCTTTAAACTAAGTCAGCAGGGATCTAAGATTAGTCCCCAATCTAAGCTGATAAGCTACCTGTAAATAAGATAGAATGAAGTTTCCATGTTCAAATGTTTTTTAAATCAGATAAATGAGAGACATTCTGGCCAAACTGAAACTGGCATCATAATACCAGTGAATGCATGTCTGTGGGCTTACGGATGGTGTTTCAGGTGTGTATCTTTCTTCGCAAATGTTTTGCCATTGAACTTGGCGAAAATTATAATGGTCACCTCTATTCTCACCCGGAGTGAGAATAGTGCAGGCGAGTCTTGTGGCTATTCTCACCCGGTGCGCGTTTACCAAATTTTGCGTTCACCCTAAACCACAGAATTCTACACTGTGATAACAGAAAAATTATAGAATTCTGTGCTGTGAACAAACGTTCCATTACAACTGTAGCCTATTAAAAGCGTACAATTTTGTCTGTGGGCAGTGGAGAGAGAGTAGCGCGAGAATTTCCGGGCAAAACAAAATGGCGACCCGCGTAGTTCGGCTCGATTCGAAAAGTTAAATAGCCGTAGCATCTTTGTAGACAACCAAATTAATTTACTTTTGTGTTTTAACATCATTTTTTAACTTTGTTTTGGTCAATTTGATCGTCCACACCGATAGACAGTATTCAGAAAGAGAGAGAGAGAAGAGGGGAGGAGTTGATCTTGCGAGAACTTCCGGGCGGGTGAGAATAGCCACTTTCAATTATAATAGTCATAGCATAGATTAGGCCAGGCTAGGGTGGGCATATTATGAATTAGGTTCTGACCTAATTTAATGTGTTTGGTCAGCATGGGTTTGTTTTGTTTTTCTAGTGTCAAGATATTCCTGTAGGCCACCTCTATTCTCACCCGGAGTGAGAATAGTGTAGGCGAGTCTTGTGGCTATTCTCACCCGGTGCGCGTTCACCAAATTTTGCGTTCACCCTGAACCACAGAATTCTACACTGTGATAACAGAAAAATTGTAGAATTCTGTGCCGTGAACAAACGTTCCATTACAACTGTAGCCTACTAAAAGCGTACATTTTTGTCTGTTGGCAGTGGAGAGAGAGAGGAGTAGCGCGAGAATTTCCGGGCAAAACAAAATGGCGACCCGCGTAGTTCGGCTCGATTCGAAAAGTTAAATAGCCGTAGCATCTTTGTAGACAACCAAATTAATTTACTTTTGTGTTTTAACATAATTTTTTAACTTTGTTTTGGTCAATATGATCGTCCACACCGATAGACAGTATTCAGAAAGAGACAGAGAGAGAGAGAAGAGGGGAGGAGTTGATCTTGCGAGAACTTCCGGGCGGGTGAGAATAGCCACTTTCATTCCTGTACAAGGACAAAGCAGTTTCTGTTATTTATTTTGTATTTGGCAGTTTTCAGTGTTTATGCCAAGGAAGTGGCTATTCTCACCCGAGGTGAGCATAAAAATACGATCTACCTCTCACCCCGGGTGAGACTTGCCAGCGTAGGCTATTCTCACCCGGTGTGAAACAAGACCTGTTTTTCTTCATTTTGGAATACTGTCTATCGGTGTGGATGATCAAATTGATAAAACGAAGTGCAGGCCTATACAGACCCGGTAACCGGGAACAAAGTCACGAAGTATACAGGCCCGGTAGGGGAACTCTTTTGCGATTTCGGAAAGTTTCAGCGCCCAGACCCGGTAGTTTGTGTGTGTGTGTGAGTGAGAGAGAGGAGAGCAGAGGGAAGTGCTTGCAAAATGTATGACACAGTTGGCAGGAGGGAACGAGAGAAAGATAGAGTGGGAAATACGAGGGGAGAAAGACAGAGACCCCCAAAAAAAAGAGAGAATGCGAGCGATACACAGAGGCAGAGGAGGGAGAGAGAGAGGGGGGGGGGGATGACTGCTTGATTTAAATTATGACATTGTTCTTTTCTTCAAATTGTGATTCATCCAACTCCAAAACGGGGGAAAAACGATCGTTCGTCGAAAAGACATCCGCAATCTTCATTTAGGTTTAGATCTAGATATAGGCTAGCCTCGAAACTAGATCAATGATTTATATCTGTCGGTCTAGATCTAGACCTAGGCCATAGATATCTAGAAGAACCTAGTTTTACCCTGAGCCAAGAGGGCGCTGGAACTTTCCGAAATCACAAAAGAGTTCCCCTACCGGGTCTGTATACTTTGTGACTTTGTTCCCGGTTACCGGGTCTGTATACACTCCCTTGATAAAAACCAAGAAAAAATTACGTTAAAGCACAAAAGTAAGCTAATTGATCGTCTTCAAAGATGCTATGGCTATTTCACTTTTCGAATCGAGCCGAACTACGCGGGTCGCCATTTTATTTGTTTTGCCCGGAAGTTCTCGCAAGATCTACTCCTCCCCTCTCTTTCTCTTTCTGAATAATATCGGTGTGGACGATCAAATTGACCAAAACAAAGTTAAAAAATTATGTTAAAAAACAAAACTAAATTAATTTGGTTGTCTACAAAGATGCTACGGCTATTTAACTTTCCGAATCGAGCCGAACTACGCGGGTCACCATTTTGTTTTGCCCGGAAGTTCTCGCGCTTTTCCTCTCTCTCTCTCTCTTTCTCTCACCCAATTGCACGTTTTTAGGCTTACACTAACAGTAGTAATAGATCTAGAACGTTTGTTCACAGCACAGAATTCTATATTTCTGTTATCACTGTGTAGAATTCTGTGGTTCAGGTCAGGGGGAACGCTTCACTGGTTGGCCTAGGCTATAATGGTGAACGCCCACCGGGTGAGAATAGCCAAAAGACTCGCCTGCGCTATTCTCACCCCGGGTGAGAATAGAGGTGGCCTTATGCCAAATTATGCATCCTGTAAATCTAACTGCAACACTAACCCTATACTATTATAGGGTTTGGCAATTAACTTCAATGGTTCTGCTGATAATTAAGCATCAGGAGCCTTGTTCTATCCATGACCTATTTTCCTTTCCTGATGAGGGTTTGAGCATGCTCAGTGAAGAGCCAGGTCATGCAGCTGTGACGCCTGAACGATCAGAACTAAGCACTGTTTTCTTTACAACAGATCAAAAGTTTTTCTGGTAACTGTTCTGGAGCATTTATTGCAAGATTCGCAAGTGTTATACCAAGTTACAGTGGGGTAAACCTACAGAGATAAATAATCCTTCTGGAAATTGTAGGAAGTCACATAGTGGGGACTAACCCCCAATGTTTTGGGGGGGGGGGGGGGGATATTGTCTGATTTCTGCATTTTTTTCAATCATTTGCCCTGATATTTTATCTTCTGATTCTTTTTTTTTTCAAACCTCAATTCGACAGAATGTCACCATGAAATATTTTGTGAAAAACATGCTTGTTTCAAACAAATGAAATCAGTGTTTGGATAGAAAGATAGGTGTGTTTTTTCCTTGATGCTTTGGAGCTTTTGTTTCTAAAGAATTCACTTGTAGTTTCAGCTGAAGTTTTAGAATGAACAAAAGTAACATCAGTTATGATACCATGCATTGTAAAGTTACTGGAAACTCATTGAAATTTCTTTGTATGCACACAAACACTTATATAGCTTGTGGAGACATAGGGCCCTGGGGATGCATATATGATTGCACAAGATAGGCGATTGTGATGCACAGATGTGGAACTTGCAGGAAAAAGATAGTGCTCAAAAAGCTTTTATCAGTGTGAAAATACACTGGACCGGCATGATATGAATCAATGGAATCTAAATCAGAAGTAGTCTTTAGTCATCTCGCAGAGAGGGATTTGTCTTAACAATGGCAGTAGATGTTACAAAAGTTTGACTTAAAGGTGCACTCACGCAAACGCACAAGACGGGACATTAGGCTAAGTAAATACATGTCTCACGTGCTGGGACAACCCGCTCCGTAAAACCTCTCTCTCTCTCTCTCTCTCTCTCTCTCTCTCTCTCTCTCTCTCTCTCTCTCTCTCTCTCTCTCTCTCTCTCTCTCTCTCCCTCTCTCTCCCTCTCTCTCCCTCTCCCTCTCTCCCTCTCCCTCTCCCTCCCTCCCTCCCTCCCTCCCTCTCTCTCTCCCTCTCTCTCTCTCTCTTGTAGCACTGTGTGTTCAGTAACCTCACTGCAGTTGGTACGAATGAATTTCTATATCTGTCTGTTCTTGCTTTTTGGAAATGTATCGTTTACTGCGGGTCGATAGTTGAAATTCTGATGTCAGTGGGTGGCTATGGTGCAGGCCGGTGTAAGGATTTTAGTTGATCTACAAGTTGGTTCCTGTGTTTGGAGAAAACAAGGAAAGTGGCTGTGCTTGGACTAGTTGTGTACTGATACTAATAATAGCTCGTCCATCAAGGTCTGATGATTACCAATATATCGCACTAGTACAGGCTTCGTAAAATCAAAAATCTTCTTCTTACCTGCCCACAAGCAGTGGCATTTCTGCTTATTCAGCAAGCTACAGCATACCCTAGGGCAGGGGTGAAAATGCTTGCTGAATAAAAGCAGTTTTCTCACTGTTATTCATTTTGTCATACACTACTGTCAGCCTGCTTTTAGTGAAAGCTATGATCTCAAGTGCTTTTTTTTTTTTTGTCTACAGGCTCTGCTTGAGCTGGAGGTGAACTCCGACCTGAAGGCTTCGTTGTATGAGTTGTTCATTACTGGAGCTAAGGTGAGTTATTATGGAATTTTTTTTTTTTTCATGGTGCTGACTTTTTGGCTAAGGATAGTGTCTGTTGCCACCGAGTAAATTGCTCTTTTGCGTTGGTGAGTATGTATGCTCGATGTTCTGCGTTCGTGAACTTTCGCTTACGCATGCCTCTGTCCCCCTGTGTGTGTGTCCCGTCACTTGGGTGCCGGATTTTTGTTTCCATATATGCGTATTTTGGCATCTCAACTTCCGTCCAGTCCTGTATCAATCCGGCTCCTGGCTGAGTGCACACGTGCCGAACATCACCCATGCTTTGTTGGGTCCCGTATTCCCTCAGTTCAAGCATGTGTGCGTCAGTCTACTTGAATTTGTGTGTGTTTGTGGCCTACTTCTAAAATAGCCTGTGTTGGTTCTACATCGAAGCGCAGGCTAGCCTACGTCTCATTAAAAAAACATCAAGTTAGTAGCTCCAGACATTTTACAGCAATAAAGAAGACATGTGAGGCGCC
The DNA here is from genome assembly GCF_000002075.1 of Aplysia californica. NCBI lineage: Eukaryota > Metazoa > Mollusca > Gastropoda > Aplysiida > Aplysiidae > Aplysia > Aplysia californica. Next base: position 747,009 of record NW_004797476.1, on the reverse strand, counting down.
TGTGTGGTCGGCGATCAACCCGCAGGCCCACTTAGTTTTCGAACCACAGAGGAAATTCGCACCAAGACTGCAATTTCTCTGGTTCTAGAAATCGTTCGGGATTGTACAGTGGCATGTTGTTAGTTTACCCTTTCCTCTGATTGGTTGCCGAGTTTCGTTTATTTTCGTCCGCGAGTTTTCCCGTAACTACTTAGAAGAGAGTCACTTTTGATCCCAAGGAGCCCAAAAATTGCCCCTGGCGCGGAGGCCGATTTCCGGCCCAAGGTGCAGCGGGCGATTGGCATTGCTAAAGAATTTGAGTGCAAAACATTCGGAAATTGACCTATATTTCCTTTCGAACCCCGGGATGTGTGTAACTACTCGTTATGACATCAATTTATGAGAGGGGATTTGATCTATAACTTATTCATGTGTTCATAACACATTATGAATAGAAAGTTTTATAAAAGATAGAGCATTGTTGTCAGACTTTTGGCTTTTCACTCTTATTGATGTATTGAATTGTTTTTTCTCAGGAGGTGGATATGCAGGGCAAGAAAGCCATCGTGATCTTTGTCCCTGTGCCACAAATCAAAGCTTACCAGAAAATCCAGACTCGTCTGGTGAGAGAACTCGAGAAGAAGTTCAACGGCAAGCCTGTTGTTTTCATTGCCCAGGTGAGAGAAATATTTAAGTGTATTGTATTTGAGCTGAGGAGTTCCTACATGTGCTTATTTTAAGGACAAGCAGGCTAACCCAGATTTCGGAGGTTTCCAGAAATCTTGACCTACTACACCAAAAATGGGCATTGCCCTACGTATAGAAGTTTGGTTTCGTTGTGTATATTTGTTTGGTTATGTAGAAAAAACTCCTTGTCTTTTAAAGAAACTGAACAAGGGGCAAAAATTTTACCTTTGATTTTCTCAAAACATTTTGCGGGATAGCAACTATGCCCTTAAAAGCGACCGTATATAGTGAGTACTTTTTGAGTTGAGGTGTGAATGTCCTTTTGTCTTCTGGAATCTGGCAGTTCCCTTCTGTAATTCTTAGTTTTTTTGTAGAGTTCTTATTTTCTATCTGGAGAAACTTATTTTCCAACTGTTCTTAAAACATTGGGGGGGGGGGTTCGAATTGTGCAAGGGATTTGATTATGATCATCCCTAATTTTTTTCTAAAACCATGAGTCATGGTCATGTGTTTCACGTCTTTAGCTGCGGAAGTGGCTGTGCTCAACCTTCCTCTGGAAAATGTTTATACCCATTTTAGCAATCGTAGTGGTTCTGAGAAAAAATAGCCCTTTCTGTATGTATTTATTTTTTAATTTTCAGAGGAGGATCCTGCCGAAACCAACAAGAAAGAGTAAGAGGCAGAACAAGCAGAAGAGACCAAGAAGGTAAGCATTTTTTGTGACATTTGAAAAACCGTCAAACCTGAGCTGGCCTCCTAATGATGAGAGAAAGCTTGATGCAATGCTGTGTTCACCACAGAATCCAGTGTTTTTCTCTCTCCTCGGCCTCCTAAATCTATCTATTACAATTTAATTCCAAATATTAGTCTATTTCTTCTGTTTACTACCATACCGATTGTCTTAGACTAGGGCTTACCTATCATTGAAAACTGAATGATCGTAGTGCTTAAGTATACAATGAAACGCAGGCTTTGTAAAAACACACTTCACTCGAGTGCTTGTTTTGTCTGATCATATTTCGGATTGTTTGTGCAAGGTGCACTGTAAGGTGTATGAATTGATAGGGCTCGTTCTGACTTAACTAAGCAAGCTGCTTGCTTCTGCAAATCTGAAAGCATCTCGTTATGTATGTCTGACTATTCAGTAGCTGGGCAAAACATTTTTGTCTGCACCTCCTCTGCTGGTGATCCCCGCACACATACAAGCAACCCTTGCCCGCCAGTACATGTCCTGGTTGTCCATCCAGCACGGACATATTTCTTGAGCGGTGTCCTCAACACATGTTTAATGTTATTGAAGGCTTATGATTGGTTACAAAAGATGGCGGTGTGTTCCTGATAGGTCAGGCGTGTGCCGTGCGTGATATGCTTGAAAGATGTAGCGTAAAGATCCACAGTGTGGTGTGGCTGGTGATCCTTTGAGATAGAGTAATCTGGATAAAGTTCAATGTGGAAGAAAAATACAGGATGCAACATCTGTGGTGGTTGTTCATTCTGTAAGTGACATGGCTGAGTTCGAATTAGCTGAAGTTAATGTTTGGTGAGGTTGTTTTTTAAATATTTTTTGGGGGGTAGGTGTTTTATGGCGCTCGCAACTGCATAAGGTCATATGAGCGCGCGGGACACATCTAATATTTTCAGTTTGTCATAGCTGCCACTTTCCCGCTAAATAGCGGAAACTCCGCTTCATCTAGCTTTTCCCGCTATTTTCCTCCTTCCTCCGCTGGACCGCTCTCAGTCGCAAATTGTGAACCCTTTTTTTTTTATACGCGGAAAACACCGAACCGGGAGAGAGACGAAAACGCAGCTTGCGCATGTCCGCCCGTAGCTTTCTACTTCCGTTCTTCTAGGCCTAGCGCTAGTTTCACTTTGTTTAATATTGTGAAGCAACAAAATCAGTGTCGATCGGGCATCGGGACGTTGGCGTGCCGAGTTGTCATTGAGAACGGTGGAAATTCGAGAGAAATTGATGCAGAATGCAAAAATAAAAGGAGCTGGAATGAGAAAGAAGCAGCCGGTGTGCGACTTGAAAAGTTAATTAGAAAATTGAACAAGCCGGCGGCGGCACTCCTGTACAATTGCAGTCCCGTTTGTTTACATGACGGCTATTGTGGCTGTTGAAGTGAATCTAGATCTAGATAAATAATCTATCTCTAGATATAATCTAGATTTACACATTTAGATATCTAGATTCTAGATCAAGATTAGATAGCCTAGGCTATAATTTTAATTCAGTTTAGGTCTACACACTACAGGGGCGCTACTAAGTTAAGTGCAAACTGGACCGCAATTGTGCAGGAGTGCTCAGTACAGCGGCAAAGGTGTTGCCTCCTTGATCGATGTACAAGTTTAAAGTGGAAGAAATCTTTTTTTAAGACACCAGCTGGCAACAAACACTGGATTTTTAGCCACAAAGTCCAAACTGTGTCAAATTGACTCAAATGCTTGTTAGTCAACTTAGTGCCCTTTTTTTTTTTTTTTTTTTTTTTCCAAATACATTTTAATTCAGTTACCTATGGTTAACAAATATGACAGTTTTCATTTCCAAAACCATAGGCTAGATTTTCCAGTATATAAACATGTATTGCCTCTGGATCTCACTGGTTTTACTCCGGCCTTCGGAGAGCGCGCGTCCGCCTTCGCATGAATTTCATCCTTTTTTGAAATTCCCAAGTGGCAGCTATGGTTGGTAGGAAATTTTGAATTTTGCCTAGGTGGTGGCCGAAGCCTACTCTTATCAATTTTAGACCGCCAAGGGATCTTTAATGTGCGCAACTTGCACACGGGACCTCCGAGATTTTCCGCCCTTGTCAGAGAAGGCTAAGTGTAGATCTTTCCTACCAGAAGATCAGGGGTGTTGCTGAAAGAATGCAGCAAGGAGCCAAGGAGAAGCAGTATAAAGATCCAGGAGCCAAAAGGAGGGGGTGAGTGGACGGGGCAGAAAGTGAAGACGAAAGCAGAGATGACAATATGGCTAGAGAGCAGGAAAGGGGGTGAAAGGAGACAATTTTAAAGAAGAAAATTTTTCAGTCGCCACCCGGTACATTTTGAATGAGAGGCGAACACCTTAACCTCTAGTCTAGGCCACGAGAGTCCCCCTTTGGTGAGGTTTAACAATTTAAGAAACTATTCTTTCGATCGATTGGTTTGTAAATGAGAATTTCACATGTTTGGTGTTGTGTTTCAGCCGTACTCTGACTTCTGTACATGATGCTATTCTGGAGGACTTGTGCTACCCTGCTGAGATTGTCGGCAAGAGAGTGCGTGTCAAGTTGGACGGCTCTCGCGTTATCAAAGTGCATCTTGACAAAAGCCAGCAAAACAATGTTGAGCACAAGGTATGTATATGTTTTTGTGTGGGTGGTATTTGTCATTCAACCTCATAAACAGTGGTTTGTCATAATTGTGTACACATATAAACATTTCTATGAAAACTGAAAGACCCAGGGATGCTTTTACTTTCACAGAAAAAAGATTAAAACAGTTACTCTCAGCATTTGTTTTTTTTTACCCAACCCCACATTGTGTCTATTAACTCTTTTTGTTTGCAAATATGCAATTCGTAAATTTTCAGTTATTTTCACAAAATCCCAGTGGCATCCCTGAAGATCATTTCAGTATCAGCACTTATACCTGACATGGACACATTTGTCTCTCACACTACCTCAGGTTGGATGCTATCTGGTAACCGTGAGATGATGAAAGCTTTAATCCATTCTCTGACTGTGGTCCAGTCTGTGGGGAGCTCTTGAGAGTCAGAAGTGGGACGCTCTTGACTCTTGGAGGTTTTCTCTGAGAGTCCAATCCTGCTTCTTTCTTGACCCCACAGTCTGGTCCTAGAGGCTGCTCTCACCTCTTATGATGGAAAAATGGCTCTGATCACCCAATGGAAACTTTTCTGAATATTTGTCAGCATAGGTTGGAATTCCCCACCTCATCTTGTGTGGTTCAAGATTTGAAATATAAAACCTCATTTGTAGCTTGCTTTTTCGTCTAGAAAAAATTTGTCTTCAGAGCTTCCACAGAAGATAAGAGTTCCCATATTTAAAAAAAAAACTAGCTTGCAAGAGGGTTCTGCTAGTACAAAAGACAGATTTTGGTGTTGTATGCTAGTCAGGTTGCTGAGGCTATCTTTTGCTGTTCATGAAAATGTTTTCCCGTCAATTGTAGTTTCCATCACCCGGGGCAGTGCTACTGACTGAAGTGTCTTCATAGGCCATTCCCAAAGGGGGGACATTAACCTGTTCTTAGGCACAGTAGAATTGTAATTGTAAATGGGCTGATTCATCGATGTCATGCTCATAACTGCTTGAACTGCAACAGGGAACTGCTGCTTTTTCTTTCCTAATCCTTACTATCGTCTTATTTCCTCTACTTCTTTTGTAGACTTGTATCTTATTTTGAGTTATGCGCATACATGAATTGTATCACAAATTGTCCCGGGTTGGTATCCAGGCTAATTGGTAACCGTGAGATGACGAAAGCTTTAATCCATTCTCTGACTGTGGTCCAGTCTGTGGGGTGCTCTTGAAAGTTAGAAGTGGGACGCTCTTGACTCTTGGAGGTTTTCTCTGTGAGTCCAATCCTGCTTCTTTCTTGACCCCACAGCCTGGTCCTAGAGGCTGCTCTCACCTCTTAAGATGGAAAAATGGCTCTGATCACCCAAACGATAACTTGAAATTGGCTTTTCTGATTATTTATCTGCACAATAGTTTGGAATTCCGCATCTCATCTTCTGTGGTACAAAAGAAATATATAAAGCCTCATTTGTAGCTTCCTTTTTCGTCAAGAAAATGTTGTCTTATGAGTTTGCATAGTTTCCGCCAAGATAAGTGTTCCCTTATTTTTTTCTAAAAACTAGCTTGCAAGAGAATTCTGCTAAGTGTAAAAGACAGATTTTGGTGTTGTATACTAGTGAGGTTGTTTAGGCTCTTTGTAAAAATATGTTTCTCTACCAACTGCCAATTGTAAATGTAGTTTCCTTTGCCTTTCTCGTTGATTGTGGTTCTCTTGGTCTATCTGAGCATAGTGTTGTTGACTCTTTTAACAGGATTTCTAGATTTTTCTGGTGAAAGGGTCTTTGATTCCTGTTGTTTGTTTTTTTAATTAAAAAAATGTTTATATTAAAGAGAAGCCCTGGAGTAGACTTGTGTCTATTTTTAGTTCAGGGTCCCCACCAGGTTGGGAAATCGGGGGAAAGTCGAGAATTTTGAGATTGGTCGGGGAAAAAGTTGAGAAATTTGTGATGGGTCGGGAAAGGGTAGGGCCTGTGTAATGCAAGTGTCTTGACAGGTTCGCCCTCGTGACCGGTCAATGAACCTGTGAGTACCGGCGGTCTGGGCGCTGTGAAGTATAGGACCTCTTTATAGTATACACTCGTGGAAGGGGATTGGGGGGGGGGGGGGGGCTGAAGGCGATGCTAGAGGACAAAAACTGAACTTGGAAGCAAATTTTTAGCATTTTGCTAACTACTTTAGAGCTCTCTGCAAAGCGCGCGTTGGTGCAGGCCTTGTGTGGAATCGGGATCCGTATGCCTTGTTATTGAACTAAAGTGTTCGCGTTTCATTGGATGGGGTGATTGTGATTTATTTATCTATATTTTAGCTTTCTGTTCAAGATTGGCAGATTTTCAGTGTCATTGCATCTTGCCCTCCCTCAGTTCTTACACCTCTCACACTGAATAGGTGTACTTGAGCTATTCTAGTTATTACTAATATACTCTACTTTGAGTTTGAGCAATAGTTTTCGTCTTCACGTTTATTTTATGAATCATGACACCCAGACTGGTTATTGACAGTCGATTTTCTAGTTCTAGGTCTTTTCTCAGGCTCAAAACAGGATTCATTTTTATATAGGGCCTATAGTTTATGTTGGCTAATATGATGAGGGGAAAATATAAATAAGTCAGAACAGACTGAAATACCATGGTCTCTCAAGATCCCAGTGCCACACTGACATGTTGTTGACTGGATATAATGTACCTACATGTGTGTGTATTCACAAACATATACATGTATTATGTTAGATATAAATGGAGCACACGCTTTCATTGTTATGAAACGTGTTCCTGGAAAATGGATGAGGCCTCTCCCTTGGAAAATTGAGAACCTTGATTGGCAGTCACCCAGTATTATAGTCATCTATTGTTTGGAGACTATACTACAAAATGTACATTTGCATTCATTTATAGACATTTTGACTTTTTATCATTGATAGATTGGCTTTTTTTTTTTTTGATCATTCTTGACGCGCAGCGGCCTGATTTTTTCCTCGAATTGGGGTCATGAAAAAATTTTCCAGGATTTGGTGGGGACCCTGTTAGTATGCGTATTCATGAAATTGTATCACACATTGTCCGGGGTTGGTATCCAGGCTATCTGGTGACCGTGAGATGAAGAAAGCTTTAATCCATTCTCTGACTGTGGTCCAGTCTGTGGGGAGCTCTTGAGAGTCAGAAGTGGGACGCTCTTGACTCTTGGAGGTTTTCTCTGGGAGTCCAACATTCCTGCTTCTTTCTTGACCCCACAGTCTGGTCCTAGAGGCTGCTCTCACCTCTTAAGATGGAAAAATGGCTCTGATCACCTAATATATGTACTGAAATTTGATATCTTATGGAGAACCCAACGACAAATTTTACAGGAGCAAAGTATATAATATTAAGATTTATTAATAAAACGGCTTAAATTTGCACTCTCGTGAAAATATATGCATGGTTGTTTTTTGTCAAGAGTAGTTTCACTTGCCGTTCTCATCAATGGTGGTTCAAGCAAACCTTTGTTCAAGGCTGATCTGAATTGATCATAGGAAAGTACAATGAGCATGGGTTATTCATATTTACTTCAGCAGTTGTATTTCTGGTTTGAAAGTGAAGTTCCCTTAAATACCGGAATGACAGAGATCATTCGAGCAAACAATTTAGCTTATCCGTATGTCATGTTTTACAATCGTATCCATACGACATGGGTAACTCTGTGCCCCCGCTTTCCAAAGAGGAAATTTACTCCTTAATCCGCTTTGTATAGCAATTTGTCAAACGATTTTTTTAGAAATACTGAAAGTTTCAAAGAGATCTTCGCACTAGAAGTATTCTAAAATGTGGAGAATACAACCCGCCCCTTGGGTACAAAATGACCCCAGGCGTGTGGAAGGGTTAATATTCTTGATAGTCATAAATCAGGAATATAACTGATTTTTATATTTTCTGTGATGTGAGCCTTTGCCGTTATTGGTTGTGAAAGAAATTATGATTTATTAAAGCACTGCAGAGGTTCTTTCTTGAGCTGTGTTTTGCATTCATCCACTGTATTTCCTGTCATTTTTTAAATCAGAGAACGTTTTTGTCCCATAAAGTTATTTTTGATGAAAAAGACAATGGAGTTTCTCATTTCCAGTTAAAATTGAAAACTTTTAAAAACTTCCCTCTCACGTTGCGCTCAGATTTTCTGGTATTCGTCTTAGTCCAAAACATTCGATATTGCTTTGAGAATACATTTGCAATTTTGTTTGCTAGTACTAGTACGAAAGGAAAATATAGAGGGGTAGGCAAACGGTTATAAATGTAGTTATTCAGTAACTAATTTTATTGGACCTCTCAGCGCAGCATGGGCATGTTGTGTAATGACTTTTCAATGCACCACTCAGCCTGGGCAAGTTTAGCTCAAAGATTGGCCATTGCCAATGTGTTCGATCAGTGTGAAAGTGGTGTCAATTGTTTTCCTCTCTGACTGTGAGATGATGAAAGCTTTAATCCATTCTCTGACTGTGGTCCAGTCTGTGGGGAGCTCTTGAGAGTTAGAAGTGGGACGCTCTTGACTCTTGGAGGTTTTCTCTGAGAGTCCAATCCTGCTTCTTTCTTGACCCCACAGCCTGGTCCTAGAGGCTGCTCTCACCTCTTAAGATGGAAAAATGGCTCTGATCACCCAACTGGTTCAAGCTTTTCGTTCTCTGAAGTCAAGTGTGTGCCGTTTTAATTAAATTCACAGCACCAAGTAATAGGGAATGTGATAAGCTTGTTTCTGTTTTCCCCGTGCATGTTCAGGTCTTAACTTATATTATGGGAACTTATTTTAATTGACTGACTTCAGTTCGGTTGAAATCACAGTTTAAACATGGCTGCTGGCATTTCAAGGGTGTTTTGCTAGTTTTAGAACATTTGTTCTCCTCAGACTATTCAGAGTGGACAATTATAATGTTCACTATTTTTCTTTTTTTTCCCCCTTATTTTATGCAGGTGAAAACATATTTTCAATTTATGTCATACTTTTTGTTATTGTATGATTATTTAAAGTTTTGATGAAAATAAAGTCAGAATTACTCAGCCACTGATCTGGGAAGCGTATGGAGCAACCTCAAAGACACTATTTTACTCCCTTCCTAACAATGATTGGAATAAAAAGCCAGTTGCTATAGTGACCATCTGATATGCCTTGCTCAATATCAGATCCCATATAAACAAAGTTTTTTTATTTAGAGACTGGACGATGGTATGTGTAATGTGAGTTCATCCTAAAATCGGGGAAACACAAAAACCCTCCACAAAAGCTATACAAATGGATCAAGGGATGCAACTGTGGAATGAAACATATATTGCTTGCCATTCTGTAACTTGTGAGACTGCTTGCGGGTCAGTGAAGAGTATGAAAATAGTGACAAATCAAAACTTGACAGGGGACGTTTTGTGTAAGTCTAGGCCTACTAATGTAGTGTCAGTGAGTTGATGTGGCAGAGACTTAAATGTTTTTATTTTGAACTAAATGTTTTTGTTTTTTCTTGTCTTTCTCAGCTGGACACATTCACCTTTGTATACAAGAAGCTCACAGGCAAGGATGTCACATTCGAATTCCCCGAATTCATGTTGTAAGGTGAAAACTAAGAATAAATGAATTAAAACTAATTCTCATTGTCTTTTGTTGTGATTTTTGTTTATTGTACTTTTTTGTTAGTTGGCTCATTATGTGATGAGTAAGAGGTATGGATTCTACAAGGTTGCTCAGCCGGTAAGGAAGGAAAAAGTTTTCAGACTTCCTGGTCAGGAAACTAAATAGGAGAAAGCTATGAAATCAAAAGGGCTGCTCATCATTGTGAACTTCATGGATTCATTGCGCCCCCTACCCTCATATTTTATATAAATCTGGGTGGTCACTAGGCCCCAAGAATGACCCTGGAATCTCACTAAAATCGCTAATAACTGGGAATTGAGTAAATTTGTAAACTACCATGAGAAAGTACATTGAGCTCTGCAATGTTTGAAAAATTAAATCTGGTAAGGTCAGTAAGTTCATATTTTGCCGGTGGCGTTTGTGGTAATAATTCGTCTTTCCCTGTTCCGAGGATGCGTTTCACACAAACTAGTGGCTCTGACTGAAGTGTCTTTAGGCCATGGGGGGGGGGGGGGCATATCTCGTTCAAGCATAGTAGAATTGTAAATGGGCTGACTTATGTCACGCTCATAACTGTGCCTGATCTACAACAGGGAACTGCTGCTTTTTCTTTCCTCATCCTTACTATTGTCATTTCCCTCTACTTCTTTTGTATGTTTGTCACTCCCTTGTGACCTGCTATTTTGGGGTGCCTTGATAGTCGAAGCAGACCTTGTGCTGTTGATGCTAGACAGGTGAGCAGTCTAAGTCTGATTCCCTGTTAAGACTTCTGTTGACACCCACCCCTTGGCGCTCATATGACCTTATGCAGTTGTGAGCGCCGTTTAACCCTCTACTATTTAAAAAAACCAACAGTGGTTGTGGCGGAGGTGCACCTGGGAGATCGAAGTTTGGCAGTCTTGATCTAGTAAAATGATGATCGGCTTTCGTTGCTGCTCAGAATTTCCTAGTGGTTGTATGATAGCCGTAGTAGTGCCATATGATGATAATAGTTGGTCCGTCAATGTCTGGCGATGACCAAAGCATTCACAGATGAGAATATTTCTTAAGTGAAATAGAATTGGAAGAATTAAAGGTTAGGATGACTTTATGGCTAATGAGGCCAATTCTAGCAGAGAAAAATGTGTCACATAAAGTTCTACTTCCACTTGTGGGTGTGGCACAGCTTATGAGCTTCTGTCTTGGTTTCAGCTTTTCTTATTCATGAAGCCTTGTGTAACTTATTGGATTCTGTGACTGCAACTCTTCATCGGGGTCTGTCAGGAGCTAGGATCTCCTGTGTTGTAGACTTTATGTTGGAAGGTCTTCAAAGACATTTTTAGGGTGTCTCAAAACTTGTACACTTTGATCACTTTCGTCTGACTGCGTTTAAAACAAAACAAAATCAAATCACTGTTTAAACTTCTCAGATCTTTGCATAGCCTACTTGGATGACGAACAGTCTAAAAGCCTATTCATAAAGGTCACTGCAAACTGGTTCCGACACGCTTTCTTTGATATCGGCCCAAAGCAGGTTGAAAAAAAATTTACAGCGTATACACCTAAAACATTAAAAGTTTGATATATTTTCATCTACACATTTTAATGCATTACAGAAACGTGCCCAACGCATGGGTGAGTTTTTTTAAAGACTCATTTATTTGGGCCCTATATTTTTTAAAACTTGCTCTTTTGAGTGCATACACAGGATCATTAAAATTCAATATAATCCTATTATTATATCGACATATTTTCCAGTTACGAAATTGTTCCTTCCATATCTTCACTAAACAATTTCTATTGTATATCGACTTTTTTTTCGGCCCTCTCCGCTCTATCAACATGCTTCCTGGGTACCTGGCGAAGCCCACGATCATAATACATGGTGGGAAAAGCCACGCCAACGATCAACGCATCAGTTGTTCAATCAAACCCGCCAAGTAGCTGATATCGACACACCATGCTTTAGTAGGTCATGTGTGGCCTACACACAGTGTAGTCTCCAACACAGTACAGCTCCACACAGACGTGAGCGACTATGTCTTTGGTACACAAAATAACTCCAATCTCACCCCACCCCCTTCCCTCTGCCTCTTGTTTGTTTCACTGAGTAGTTGTGTAAGCCTACATCATCTTCGTGGACCTTCGAGATCTATTCTTAGCTTCACGTCTTCATTCTCTCACTGCATGTTGCAGAAGCAATGTTGTCTTTTTACCGCTGACCTCCCCTTGTTATTTCCTCTTTGGCTTTATAATTTCATTTATCGTCATTTTTATTTTATATATCACATCTCCATGCGAGTAAATGTTTTTAACGTGGACTGAAGGAAGCGAACAAGCTATTTTTATATAAAGCGCTTTTTTAGTGCACCAACTTTGTTCTTCCTCGAGGTTGTTCAGAATAGAATAAGCTACTGCCTTTGGGATTCTGACATCAGGCATTCTTGTTCATGATCTCCCTCCTCGGCTCCTCAACAAGGCAATTATCAAGTTAAAGTCTCTCCACACAAAACCGCATAGATGTACCAAAAAATTCGTCAAACTATACCTGGACTTGGAGGGAAAAAAATCATTTAACAGGAGGCTCTGCCCTAAGGCCTTGTTTATTTATTTTAAATTTTAAAAATTACTTGCAGAGATCACTGTCATTGACCATCGTTTCTCATTGTCTCTGATTCCTTGTCTACTACTTCACTCACCAATTTCACTCTTTATTAACTCTAAAATAAGTTATTGCACTTGATTCCTTGACTGAACAGGAGACACTTATTATGTTTTCATGGCTACCTAGCCCTGTGGGCATCTGAGGAAATGAGCAGGCCGTTGATTCTCTGGGGAAGGAATCCTTGTTCCTTCTCTGGGGATCAGTGGAGAACACTCTTCTACTAGTCTACAGACTTTAACTTTAATAAAAAATAATGTTGCAAAGTAAAATCAAGTCCGTGAGATTAAAAAAGGAGCAAGCATGTAGGCTAAATAAAAAACTCCTCTTCAGAAGAGACGGAATTATTTTAACCTGTGCCCCTCACTGGACATACCTACCTGATGCATGGTCCAATTTTGTGCTGATGATGGCATAAAAACATCTTATTTCTCTCTCCTTTATTCATTTTCTATTCATGTCTCTTTCTACTACAGTGGGTGTTGCATTCAACGAGAAGTCGGCTCCAACGAGGCAATCCTTGATCCCCGATTTTTCCTCTATATCTCTTTGTAAATATACGTCAGCTCCAACGAGGTTGCAAACAGACGAAAGTCGCTTTCACCGAGGTTGTGATAACCAAATAAAAGCAATTAGCGGCCCTAAAAGCGAAAAATGTTTCTCCTTTCTCTCCATCTCACGCAAAGCACAAGGCCCATCCTCGATTCCTAACACATTGTATTGCTAGATCTAGGTGTGCCTCCTAATATGGGCCCCAAAGCCAAGAAGAAGATGGGCGAGGGTTAGCCTATGGAAGGGATGGGAGGGGGTGGGTGGGGACGCGATGTGGGCTGTGTGAAACTGGATGAACTCAGGATGGGTAGGTCTAGATCGAGACCATCATTTTTTTTCAATTTTCTTTTCTTCCCTTAATCAGAAAATCCAAGCTCCCGCATTTACTTTACTTTATATGTAGATCTAGGCCTTTAACCGTAGTCACGTTCAACGAGAGGTCGGATCCAACGAGGACAGCAAGCTGGTCCCGGCAACCTCGTTGAATGCGACACCCACTGTACTACTACTATTACAGTTACTATTCCTGGCTCTTTACTGCTCTCTTTCAGCCAGGCCCTGATCTTACGGCAGAAAAAATCGAACCATAGATGTACACCATGGATGGAACTTGAACACCTAGCCATCTCGCAAAAGGCAAGGGTGAAAAAATCTTGGTCTCGTGTGCAAGTTGCATACATACATACGTTAATGATCCCTTGGTCACTGGTGGTTCTGAAATTTATGAAAGTAAAAGTAGGCTTCGACCTGGCAAAGTTCAACATTAATGATTAATTAATTCCCACCAAAACTGAAAATGAAACTAGTCAATAAAAACTACCTTCGAAATCGGGGTGTGGCTGCCTGAAGGGGCCCTTTGGGCCCCATGATTATGAGCTATGATTACTACCAAGTAGGAAAAACTTACATATATTATGTAACAAAATCTGTTGCATTGCATGTTGTAGAACCAGCGATCAGTCAGGGGAATGCACTACATACTACATATGTATCTGAGGAATTACATGTAGACAAGATGTCTGGTGGAATGAAAAAACGAACTAGATCAAAGTGAAAGCCACATAATATAGAAACCTTGCGGCTCTTAAAAAAATTATGGTCGAGTGGAATCAAGAACTGGAATCCTTTCAGTTTCAGTGTGTATCTTCTTAACTGACCATTGACGTTCCAACGCCCAGATCGTTTTTCATGATCATGTAGATGCCAAGGACGGTTTCTAGGAGAAAAATGAGCGAAGCCACGTCATCGCAGGCTGTTCATTGTGCAAGCGACTTAGTTGAATCTGAGCTTGCTCATTTAGGTGTTTCGTTGAAACCGAATTATTGTTATTAATTTTTTTTAAACGGGGAATCCTCTGTATTGTTTTGTATCGGATTCTTCGTATGCGCAAACACAGTACAACAAGCAAGTAGTGCCTTTTTTCAGTGTGTAATGCAAATTTTTTTGAGTTTGAGTAAAGTAAAGAGAAGCACATCAACACAATAATGGTCATTTAATACTGAGAAAAAGTACTTGAAAGACAGAAACAACAGAAGGAAAGTAAAGAAGCAGGCCTACTACTAACCAGTGGCACCCTGCAACTACCCGTATGCAAGATGTGTTTAACATGCTGGAGCAAAATGCTGCAAGTTTCAATTACAAGGTGGCAGGTCTGCTGAGTAAATGCCAATGTCCAACAGGATTTTAAATTAAAATCTTTTCAATGAAAATAAAGCGGTTAGCACGCTCCCTAAGAAAGACAATACTTTTCAATACAGCAGCTTTTAGACTTCATAATAATACAGTCCATGCCGGCTTAAAGCACGGTCATCGGGAGAAAGCTTAAGCGTGCTTAATGCTGAAGCGTGCTTGAATGCGAAGTAGACAAAATCCAGAGATTTTCATGTAGAAAATTTCCCGTGCTATTTCCCTTTGTTTGTAAGTAGGACTATAGCGGTCCCGCAAAACTGTGTGCTGTTATTTTTACCCACCATGGTAGTTTTTGTTTGCTTGTTTTGTTTTTGTTTTGTGGTCGAATGGGAAATGAAAACTTAATTTAGACGGCCAGTCACGATACAGCACACTAGGCCTACCCTACACACTGCCTGTGCGTACCACTGCCCGCTGTGCAACGTTCATACCACCGCCTTCATCCCACCTCGGGCGTGATACACAATCAGGATTAATAGATAGCGAGGGTCAAAGGTGAAATCGCAGCCAGCCTCCCCTTCTCGTCTCCCTGACTCTCTCTGTAGTTTTTCAGTCTGTGTGTAACTTTGCGGTAGGCTAGATCCTGTGTCCACGCGCGCGGCTGCGTGCATCTCTCTGCCTTCCTCTCCGCGCGTGTGAGTGAGTGCGTCCATCACTTCCATTCTTTGTGTTTCTCTTTACACACTCCACTGCTGCAGTGTAAACTGTGTTTGAATTTCGATGGGTCATCATGTAAGTATTGACTGTCTTGTAAATGAAGCGTGCCCGAAGCCAAAGTTACCGGGCTTAAAGGCGTATAAATTAAATAGCAAAAATTCGGTAAGAGCTGTTTAGTGTGCTTGAGTCCGAAACGTGCTTTAAGCTGGCGAACTTAACGCCGGCACGGACTGTAATAATAATATGAATAAATAATAAATATATTCTGACTCTGACTTTCCATTTTTATCACAGTGCATTTATTATTCATGATCAGGAGTGACACTTTTCCACAGGAAAGAAGCATCATTGAAAAAAACCCAATGTTAGTATGATGGCTAATCTTGAGGCTCAAAAAAACCAACAACTTAGGGGGTAAACCAAAAGCTGCTGTATAATAATAATATATGTCTCTTCTTGTCTCTGTACACAGGTACCAGGCACCCACATAGAAAAGTACAACATTCAATTTCACGACTTGGACTGTAGTCCCAATTTGTCCTCTCTCTCACTTCACAAATATACAGACATTAACAACATATTAGTATGTGTATTATAATTAAATTAAGGACCAACCCCATCCCCCCAAAAAAATAAAAAATTAACAAAGTATGTTTAGTATCATGAACAAATCAACATTATTATATTATTCACTCAACAGATTATCTCCTCTGGAACAGGAAACAATAAGACAGTCCTTTTTGATAATGTTGATATATTGCAACAGGCTTTTCCGTGACTCACCAATGCCCTCAACAACAAAATGTATTTGGACAGGGCGGTTGTTGTAATCGTTTCAGGAACAACTGGGCTCTTGTCTTGCTATTCCATCCAATGCCATGTAGTTTGTAGCACTTGGTAAGTGTGTAGTGTTAGCTGTGCTGTTCCATATGATATAGTGTGTTGTCAATGTTAGTCTCGGAGGGAGAAGCGTGTTGGACAGGGTAGAATACATGACATGTCTATGATGACAGTATATAACCATACACAAAATGCTACTTGCAACCCCAGTCAAAACAAGACTCGGGTCACTGAAACATGAGAAAGTCAGATAATAGTAATAGCAATAGTGTCTGAGAAGAGCCCCCACTATGAAAACTTTAGAGCATGTCTTCATACACTATGTTTTTTATAATACAAAATAATATTTATTTCTTCTAAGAAGATGAAAACCAATGCAAAACTTTACATCAACACACACTTTTCAGGAAATTTGAGGGCATCATTTTCAGTGCTGGGAGCCTCCTTACAACAGGCTGGAGCTCTTCAGAGAAAATTCAGAGCTGCTACTTTTCTTTGGACTGGACTTGTACTGACATTACCAAGATTTGTGGTGGCAAGGTTACAATTATGAGGGATCGTGGTGAAATCAGGCGCTCCTCAAAATAATGAAATTGAAGAAAATGGCATTTTTCTTTCCGTCTCGCAATTTTTATCGAATTTTTGTTTTTTGACTCAACACCTTTTATATGAATTTAATTTTTAAACATGCGTTGCTACATGTAATGTAGGCTATTACTTGCTTTTACTTTTACTGAAAAACGTTGATTGAAGGCACAAAAAATGTGAATTTACAGCAGCCAGGGACTCTGAAACTTTGGTGGCCATTTTCTCTCTAATTAAAATTTTATCTTTGAAACCAAGTGGCCTCCACCTCCTCCAATCCAAAATATCTGGGCTTCTTTCGAAGACAGATGGATATTCGTTTCCATAGACAGCAAGACAACTGAACATTAGATGATACCAATATCTACATATGACCAAAAATTGGTGAGCGCTTGATTCCACAGCAATGTGACACAATTACTTTATATGGGAATTTCAGTAGCTCCAACTGTTACTATACTGCAGACCACTTGATTTTTTCAAAGACTACAAGTACAAGCTTTCACCAAAATAAAACAACACGAATGTATAGGACATTGCAAAATCAAATTCCAAACTTCGCAAATGCAAAATTATACTTTACAAAAACTGAAAAAAAAGTGGAGAAAAACAATGAATGTTCAAATTCAACTTTTAAATGTACAAATTGAAGCTATTAAAAAATCTCTCACATTCAATTCATCTACTACTAATACTGATACTAATTTATAATAAAAAGTAGCTGACTGTAATCTGAAATTTAAATACCGGCCCAAAACTTATTGGGACTCTCAGGGGCTGGACCTAGAACTAACCTGCTTTGCATTAAGTATGTTCAGTTATATAAATCATAATCATAACCATATCATTTTATAATACAGTTTTTGATTTTAAGTCATCACCCTTTGGCAAAAAAATGCTGATCATCTAATACTGAGTACTACTTCTAGTACATGTAGTACATCTACTTTTTTCTTGTATGAGCCACAATTAGATCGATAGCCCTCACATTTCATCAAAGTCAAAGGTAGTGTGGGATTGAACATTTTGTTTTTGTCAAACATTTTGGCCAGTAAATATTTGAGCACCTGGCCAACGGAAAAAGGTCTTCGCGCATGACCAGCTAGCACCGGCGCCAGTCTTGAGAGAGCGAACAAGTGAGAGGACATGAGTGAAGTTATCTCGATGTGGACTACAAGATTGGGGGACCCCTTTCATCGACAAGGCAAGAAAGACATTCTAGGTAAATCTTACAGAAGAGTCAAGCGGAGAAAAGTTTCCCTCCCTCGACTTGACCTATGACAAGAGATGCATTATTATCACTAACACAAATACAATGTCGGCTTTTATGAACAAAGTCCAAACAAGTAGTAGCCAAGAAGAAAAGATTATCACCAAAACCAAAGTAAAACACACATGTAGTGTATTTCTGAGTCATAAAAAAGGTTAAAAAGTAAATCATTCTTTTCTAACGCAAAGCCCACAAATATAGGCACTTGAACTTGAACATTATTATAATGTTCATTTTTTTTATTACTACTAAAAAATTACTAATCACTATCTATAATAAGATTAAGTATAAGCATAGGGCAAATGCATCTAGAGCTAGTTCTTCTAGGGCCAAACTCTTCTTCTAAAAATCTCGTCTGAGGGTTTGGCAGGAGACACAGGATCTCCCACCTCAATCAGACACTCCATGATGAAACTCTAAAAACATGTGTTGTCGATGAGGCATGGCAACGAAGAACAATGTAAAACAACACCACAATCATGATAAAGTTATATCGGACGAAGACTGATGGCACAAATATAAACATTTTGTTTTTTTATCCCCTCTTCAAAAACATTACAAATTTAAATGTACAGTGCCAACTTTCTATGACACTGCTAGAAAAATGACACAAACACAAGCCCACCGCAATAGCAATGATTCAACTTTATATACCGTATGATATATAACTGTAAACTCAAGAATAGATGATAGAGAAAGAAAAATGACTTCTCTTTATTACAAAAAGTGTGTACCTCCAAAAAGTCTGTACATGATACATGTACTGCAATCAATGAAATATAAAAAGCAAAAAATTTACTGACTTAGTCACACCTATTACATTATAGTGGAATCCTTTTATAACGAGAGGGAGGGGACCGGTACGAAATGTCCGTTATAGCAGGATCCTCGTAAGGAATTCAGTAATAAATTCAAGGGAAATAATAAAGTAGGCCTAATCTATGAGTTTGGTGTTCTATTTCTTTTTGTTATCTCCTCTGATGATGGGTTTTGTTCAACATGACCGCTAGGTCTTACTTGATCAAAAATTGAATCAGGTTTCTTTCTCTAGCTCTAGCCATGTTGACAGCTCGGCGTTGGCGATCAGAACGAAAGGTTTTCTAGGCTAACTCGCCCGCTGTATTTTCCCCGACCCCACCACACCCTGTGGCGCTTTCCCGCATCTGGCGCACGTCACACATTCCCTCCATGATCCATCACAGCACTGTGACCTCTCCATCCCCGCATCGGAGAAGTGAGAGGCATGATAGGCCTAGATAATCTAGACTTGGCTGGCCTATCACTATCAGGCAATGCGTTGGTTCTGCTTCACAACGGCTTGTCGGCGAATGCCACACCCTCCCCACTCATTCGCTCCGGCCTTCATTGTTGGCACACATGGGCTCTCCCATTCTTTGTTTCGCTTGATTACAAACAAGTTTCTCAACTGGCGAGGTTTTACATATATCTATAATCTATAAATGGCCTATACGCTGTGCACAGCAGCAGGAATATTCCGCCATAACCGACTTGCGCGTTATCTGATTGCGCTATAGCTGTATTTTATTTACAAAGATAAAGAAGGGAAAAAACAGGGTTTTTAGAATAATGTCTTTATACTTTAAAACAGATTTCTCGTTATTTCAGGACTTGTTATAAGTGGACTCCACTGTACATGTATTAGTATTACACTCACCTCCTTTCATTATAATAAAAGATTTTGTTGATTTAGAGAAAGTTGGTTACAGATCTACATTATACGATAATAAAAGTCACAACTAGAACTAACCTAACGATACTTTTTTTTTGTAAGTGTTTTACGGCGCTCGCAACGGCATAAGGTCATATGAGCGCGCGGGGCATATTAAACATTTTCAGTTGTCTGAAGTCATTGACATTATATTCCCCTTTAACGTAAGAGTAAGCAGACTAAAACATATTACAGTGGAATCCTGTTATAACGAGAGGGGGGGGACCGGTGTCAAATGTCCGTTATAGCAAGATTCTCGTTATAAGGGACCCAGTTATAAATTCAAGGAAAATAGTAAAGTAGGCCTAATCTGCGAGTCTGGTTTTCGGTTTATTTCTTTTTGTAATCTCCCCTGAGGATGATTTGGTTCAACATGACCTTTAAGTCTTACTTGATCAAAAATCGAATCAGGTTTCTTTCTCAAACGCTAGCGATATTGACAGCTCGGCGTTGGCAATCAGAAAGAAAGTTCTCTAGGCTAGGCCTAACTCGCCCGCTGTGTTGTCCCCCACCCCACCACACCCTGTGGTGCGTTCTGTCTGCTTGCGCAAAAAGGAAACATATCACACCCCGCCCACGTCACACATTCACTCCGTCCATCACAGTACAGCACTATGACTATGACCTCTCCATCCCCGCATCGGTGAAGTGAGAGGCGTGGTAGACCTAGATAATCTAGACTAGGCTGGCCTATCACATGATGCTTTCTGCTTGTCTGTGCATGCCACACTCTCCCCACTCATTCAATCAGGCCTTCATTGTTGGCACTCGTGGGCTCTCCCATTCTTTGTTTCGCTAGATCACCAACAAGTTTCTCAACGGACGAGGTTTTACAAGAATAAATGGCCTCTGCGCTGTGCACAGTAGCAGCTATATTCCGCTATAACAGACCAGACTCGCGTGTTTGTCTGATTGCGTTATAGCAGTATTTTATTTACAAAGATAAAGAAGGGGAAAAAACGGGGTTTCAGAATAGTGTCTTAATAACAGACTTCTCGTTGTTTCAGGACTCGTTATAAGTGGATTCCACTGTAGTACAAAGCGAATGTTTTTCTTTGACTTTAACCAAACACATGGGTCCTGAAAAGGGACCTATCTGATCCTTGAAAGAACCACCCACAGTCTAGCACACACCGTGACATACATTATTGAAATCGGTGGGACATGAAAATGTTTTCATTATTGTATGTTGTTTTATTAAGGTTTTACGGAGCTCGAAACTGCATGGTCATATGAGCGCCAAGGAGTGGATGTCAACAGAAAAGTCCAAAAGTGGAACCAGGCTTACTCTGCTCACTTCTCTAGCCTCAACAGCACAAAGTCTGCTTCGACTATCAAGGCACCCCGGATCATGTATGAATTTGGCTATAACTATAAGTATAAATTCAATGAAATACAGAGGAACCTGTTTAAATCGAATCCTGCAGGACCGCAGGATTTCTTCCTATTTAGCTGGGTTTTCGGTTTAGACATGTTGCTCAAATAGGAGAAGGAAAAATAATCTGTGAATTATTTTCTTTCGGTTCACAGCTATTTTGGAACAACCATGTTCGGTTTTAGCAGACTTCACTATGACTGTTCATATGTAGCCTATGTATAGGAAAATTTTTTTGGGGCCAGACAAATCAGTTCACTAGCTGTTCGCTATACATGTGCTAGAATGGATGTATACAGTGCTCTAATAATGACATTTCAAAATAAACTACATATGATTCTTCTCCAGCAGCTTAGAAGTGACTTATTTGCTCTCATACACAGTATACTTTAACTTACTCTACCATGCCCGTGTTCTAGATGATGTTTACAGCATGGGCAGGAGTAGCAAGGCAACATTGGTGATGACTGATAATAGTAATAGTGATTATTATAAAATAACAAGATTCAGACAAATTTGTTGTGAATCTTGAAAGATTACACTAATTTACACATCAACCCACAGCTAAGACTTGGTACCCAAATCAACAATTTCAGCCATATCAAACTTTTCACACATGGCACAAGGAAAAAGGCAGGGGGTGAGATGGGAGAGACCCCTCTTTTCTAAGTAATCTTAGACATCTTGGAAAGGAAGAAGAAGATTTTAAACTCCAGATAGAGCAGGTAAGGCAGAGATAGAGTGGATAAAAATACACCATTCATGGGGACACTTCCCTCATGTATATATACATAATTATAAATATATATATGTGATTGTGACCCCCAAACAGTTTATGAAGCCAAAGCAGTCAAATACCCCCCAATTGAAGATCTATGCAACTTTACAATAACTTCCTAGGCCAGCTAGTTCACATTATTCAGCTTGCCTTTGCTCAGACCAAGCCACTGCCTGCCAGCTGTTTTTGACCTTTTTCAAAATCCAGTTACTCAGTAGGCCCACCTATTTATGATGTTAGATTTATGAAAATTGGCCAGTTTCAGTAAGAGATGTTGAGAACAGCTTTACAGAACAGAAACAAATTTGACTCTATGTTATTTTGTTCATGTTTTATATCTTTTAAAAAAAACGGCAAACTTTGGGGACTAAAACTTTTTTGGGGGGCCAAACTAGACAGTACAATATTTTTGCTGTTTTTGTGAGAGGTTTGCTGTTTCTGTTCTAAAATACACACAAAAATACATAACAAAACAAAGAAAACTAAATTGATAAAGTATATGATGACTTTGGCGAGATGCTTGAATCATTAGTCGTCGTACTAAACTCTACACCTAGTACTAGATCTAGATCTAGCACTAGCCCACTGCTGGCATGTGATCTACCCTCATCTCAAACTACCATCACTACCGTACCATTATTTTGCACTTCATCATCTGAATCAGAGCTCTTTGAATCATATAGATTCAGAACCTCTAAAATTACGAGTCATTTTCAATTCATATCTGCATGAGTATTGCGTTAGTGTTTGGTCGACTTCGGCCGCCCGACGTTCAAAACAAAACCCAGAAATAGGACAAAGGGAACTCCCGTTCCAAAAATAGGCAGAATTTCAAGGGAAATCATTCTAATAAAATGAAACTGCTCTGAGTGGTCAAAGGGATGTTACTCTAGTAATTGAGCTATGCCATTGCTGCATATGTGTCGGCAATTAGTAGAAATAAAGATGAAAATTTATACGCGACCGACAGGGGTGCGGTAGTGGCGGTGAGTGGTCGTCGCCTATTGACCGACACAGGTGCGGCAACGGCGATGAGTGAGGTAAAGCCTGTCTCTGAAAGGATCGAGCCAAGTGGGAAATTGTGTAAAGAGCCTTTCTCGAGGACACACTGTCAGACCGAGCTGAGGCTCGGACCCCTAAATCTGTAATCTCATGATTATGAGTCCGCTAGTTTAACCATTAGTCTAACGACGCCACTGCAATCTACACACTAAATTCACACTTAAGGGAATTTTGAAAGGCAAGGCATGGTATGACCTACATATCAAGAAATCGTCAACACTCAAGAATTATAATATAATCTTCTTCTTCTTCTTGATTGCATCATACTTGAAGTCCAGTATCGATCATACACTGGGCAGTCCTGCTCAATTCATCAGTTGGCCCGTACAGCTTTTCTTGTAGTGTCAATGGGGTTGGCGACATTTCCTGTCTCAGGGCCCTGTGTGTCTTACTCCGCTGAAGGATGTGTTAATATAACGAATCTGTGAAATTCTGCTCTGATTACATGCATCTCTTCTGGGTGGATTCTTTGTGCACTCACAATAGTCAATATAACGACAGTCAAACCAGCTCTAATGGCCACGTTCCTCGTGCACTCACAATAATCAAGACAAAAACTACAGTCCAACCTGCTATAAATAAAGATCATTTGTCCAAGACCAGTACAAACAACAATTTCCTCCTCGCCACCATTGTGTTCCTCCTATATTATAATAATACTAATAGTTAATAGTGGCCAAGATGTCCACCTCTAAGACAACCACTTTTCTGTTTGACAATGGGTGGCCTTCTCTTCGAAAATTTTTACTGTGTTACTGTATCAGATTACAATCAGTCAACTTTTTGTACCGGTACACAACTTTTTTGCTCGTAACTGCGGTCACCACAGATAATGCGATATTGAAACAGAAGTCTATTTGTAGTATTATTCTCTAACCCACAATTAGTTTTTTTTCGTGCCTTTTAATTTTAAAAGACAGATACTTAACCATTCTTTCACTAATGACCAACATACTTCGTCAAATGTAACATCACTGGCTACAGTACCACAGTACCGGACACTAAGTGACTCTGTTTTTAGAAAGAGTTTTACAGCACTTGCAACACAGTAAGGTCATATAAGTGCCGGAGGTGAGAGGTGTTACAAGAGAACAACAACAAACACAAAAGAAGGTGAGATAAAGACAAAAGATTTTGATAAGAAAGAAGGAGCACACCACACCAGAGCACCCGCCATCCACCCAACAAGTGACTGCTCAATATCTCTTCCAACAAATATTATGTTCATTCAAAAAAGTACAAAAACAAACCCCAACATGATTATAATAATGGTTCTTCATAAATAATCCACTTATCAGAGAAAATAAATAAGATTTCGAGAAAAGGAGGTATCTGGCGGTAGTGGAAAAGATAATAAATCGCAGAAAGGAAAATACTTGATGATGAAAAAAATCAGTGGCCACAGAGAAAAACCTCAGACTTCTGGATATAATAACATTTGTGTCTGTTCACCCAACGTCAGGTCCAAAACCCCCCCCAAAAACCCCCCAACCAACACAACACTATCTGACTTCATCCACATCGTTCAAGATCTCCGACGCCTCTTGATTGCTCGAGTTCCGTGCTGAGCTGAGAAAATCCTGATTGGCTGAGGATGTGACCGGAGCTATGGTGGCGTTGGCGCCAGACGAAGGAGGAAGACTAGTGGTCCCGTCAAACACAGACTCCAGTTCTGTCTCTGGGATTGTAGAAGATGCGAGTTGTGGAGGAGGAGCTGGATTGAACGCTCTCGACTCCTGAGACAAAGCCATGCTGCTGTCTGACTGTCTCAGCGGGGGTTGCTGCTGGGAAGGGGCAGAACTCTTTGTGCCTCTGCGCTTGCCCAAGATCGTCACGTAGTTGGCCGGAATCATTCCCGTCGTCTTCCCATCTACAGAGGCCAATAGCCAGCCTCTTACACGTGGCTGCAGCTCTGAGGACCATAGAGAGAAATTGTAAACTCTACTGCAAATTGGCAAATGAAATTAATAAGACCAATATTCGGAAAAGTGATGCAAAGGCCTACCCTTCAAGAGGGCATTTTGATAAGTCAGCCGTAGTGATATCCCCTTCCCTCTCTTTAGAAAAAAAAACAGCTTTGACAAAGCAAACTGACATCTACTTTTTTTTTAAAAACCATCATCCAATCTTAAAGCTTTTTCTCATGTGTCAAAAACGTGTGAAAATTTCATTTTGGTTGGTTTGCTACAAACTAAAGATGAAATGACAAAATTGGCTTCAACAGATTCAACTGAACCATAATGAAGACAAAATTCTAATTAAACCTGACTTCTCAGGTAGAGAAACCAATTATAAACAGCAGGGAAGGTGATTAAACTTATTATTAAATGAATATTTCTGAACCCATCAAATTCAAATTTCCCTGTGGAATAGGCACCAGTATAAATAGATTAGTTTATCCGACCAATTTTTCGAAAAAGCTGCACTACAGCACTGTTCACTATTATTACAGTGTGTCACCCGTTATGGTGCCCATTGTGTTGGGACCTGTTACTGTGCCCATTGTGTTGGGACCTGTTACTGTGCCCATTGTGTTGGGACCTGTTACTGTGCCCATTGTGTTGGGACCTGTTACTGTGCCCATTGTGTTGGGACCTGTTACTGTGCCCATTGTGTTGGGACCTGTTACTGTGCCCATTGTGTTGGGACCTGTTACTGTGCCCATTGTGTTGGGACCTGTTACTGTGCCCATTGTGTTGGGACCTGTTACTGTGCCCATTGTGTTGGGACCTGTTACTGTGCCCATTGTGTTGGGACCTGTTACTGTGCCCATTGTGTTGGGACCTGTTACTGTGCCCATTGTGTTGGGACCTGTTACTGTGCCCATTGTGTTGGGACCTGTTACTGTGCCCATTGTGTTGGGACCTGTTACTGTGCCCATTGTGTTGGGACCTGTTACTGTGCCCATTGTGTTGGGACCTGTTACTGTGCCCATTGTGTTGGGACCTGTTACTGTGCCCATTGTGTTGGGACCTGCCATTTACTAATAGTTATCGGGACCACCCACAGCAGTTAAAATAATGTGGTTTGTGAACCAATTTGTTTTTCTAATGCTCCTAAAGTATGTTAATGCATAAACTTAAAGTTATCTGCTGAAGTCTTGTAGAAAGTGCTAAATTCCTTTTTGATATTCATTTATGATCATGAAGAATGTGTGAAGCAGAAATAATGAAAACTTTCTATCATGCTTATCAGTGAATATCAGAAAATATATATATACATAACTCACCGAGGACAATCTTTTGTCCAGGGTTGTTAAAATGCTTAGCTTGTTTAAGTAAAAAACAAATTTATGTTAAATGAAATTTATGACACCTGGTTTAACTATCCAATTTGACACCATTTCTCAAACATAAACATTTCGTTTTGGTTGGTTGGTTGGTTAGGCGCTCCAACATAATTTTAACTCACTGACTACTGGCCCCTTTCACCAGTCACTAGCGCTGAGTACTGGCATTTTTGGGGGGTATTTCATAACACCACCACAACTCTCGGAACTACCCTATTGTAATTATTTTTTTACACAGCAAAGTTATTTCAAACTGAATCAATTGCAACAAATTTAAGTCGTCTAAGTCTAATACTTTAATTCTTATGATTGTTTCAAAATTGGCATGAATTTGATTTTTCGAAAAATTTCCATAGACGTGACAGATAGAATTAAATTCACAACATGACAACAACAAAAATAAAAGTTCAAAGTGTTCTGTTTTGATTTGTATCGAGTGTTTGGTGAAAATATAAAAGCTGGTCTGTGCGTTTATTCAGACCCACACACTGAATTACAGGAGACAGATATTGGGAACGAAGTTGTGATTTCATCGAGCGAACAACAACACCAGTACTTGTGCTAGATCTAGCCCTAAAACTACGACTCGGGCCGTATTCGGGTTCATATCCAGGGTTGTAACTATCAGACACATCATATCCTGAGTCACTAGAACTAGCAAAACGAACAGAAGTATCGAAAACAGCGAAATTATGTGATTCTTGTTCATGCGACCGTTATTTCGACGCGACTGTCGGGTTACTATCAGCTGTATAGAAAAAACATAGCGCGAGTTCCGGTCAGGTCAACACCAGATGAGGAGACTGTCCTTCACCTTCAATTACTTAAAAAGTTGTTGCGAAACTTCCGCCAAACTGGGCATGAAACGGAATAAGAGGCAAAACTAGCACTGGAGTCCGTTCCCGTACATGTGACGGGAGCACAAGATACGGAACAAAATCGCAAAGTCCATCCCATCGGGGGTACCATACCGGATCCGTACCTACGAACCGACCGCCCGCCCCGTACATGTGACGGGAACCGTAGTCAGTGACTTTAAAAAACAAAAAGCAATTTAAAAAAACACAAACATCTAGAGTAAACTTGAGTTTGTGTTTGGGCAAAAAAACTCAGTAATAAGTACATAAAAGGTCTATTTGCACCCACAAAAAAACAGCTGATTGTTGCTTGTTTCTTACTAATCTGATGCTAACCTTAAAAGTCTTTTTCTTTTATTACCTTCATGCTTTCTCTCTTAAAACAAAAGTGGTATTTTTGCACAGTGCATGATATCATTTATTATTTAAGAAACATACCTTTCGGAGCAATATTGATATTTTGTCCAGCAGTGAACGACAATTCCTCTTCACCCTGCCCCTGGAAATTGTAGTTAGCTCTGGCCACAAAATGGTCATCAAGGCCAGTTGTCCAGCCCTTTTCATCTGTGGATCAACAAACAAATTCTTTGGAAAAATCTGAATGAATGGAATTTCACAAATAAAACAGCAATAGGCTTTGCATTTGCAATATCTGCACAATAGAATTAAGTAAGTGCTTTGAACAAAGAACATAAGTCACTTTAATTCTCAGAAGCCTTGTTCATAACATTTTTGTCTATTGGCTGAAAACAACCGTAGAAGAAAATTGAGCTAAAATTTAAAAAATTTATGAAATACAACTTCTTAAATGTGGCTAATGATAATGATAATAAAAATAATTATTGTAGGTAGCGTAAACACAGCGCCGCGGGCACTTACAGCCTTCCGAGCGCATGGTTTCGGTGAAATCGGGGTAATTCAGATCGCTGTTACTTCGCTCTTTCGCTATCAAACACCAAATGCTGTTCACCTTGTAAAAGTTCAGCTTTTCCTTGGTACAATGGTGTAAGTTGTTTATATATATCTGATTATCAGGAGCCCCTCGGGGTCAGAATGCGTGGTCGGCAGGTTAAAAAATTGACACGCGTGCATTCAAATGCTTCGCGGAAAGATTAATGATTAAATGCCTTCTTTTCATTGGCTGAGAACTGTAGACCTATGAAAGGGATTTCCTGTGGTATACTTTTGGCCTTTGGCATTTAATTTAAAATCCTTTAAAAATACCGTCAAAGTTTTCAAAGATAATTTTTTACACAAAATATGTCAAATACCGGCTCAAAAAAGGTACCAATAGAAAGATCAGTTCATTTTCTATTAGAATAAAGTAACTGGTTTGGAATTATTTTGCATCAATCCTTCCACGAAGCTCGGAAAGCATGTGACCTCCCACGCTGGGGGCACTTGTTACACTACAGTATAGAGGCGAATCGCTAGCAACGAGGGCCGGAACGGTGCCTGCCAGGTCAACGCTAAGTGTTCTTATTGAAATAATGACAGATCATCCTGTTTGCGGCGATAAAATACTGATTTGCAATGATCTCAGTTTTGAAAAAAAATTAGGCTCCATAATAGTGATTGTACTCTGTTAATGAAACTTAATGTGGAGATGTTTGGTGCACTTGGTACTCAATTATTGTCTGTGTAACATGGGTTTGCAGCCAGTTAGCGACTTATTATGCAAATTTGACCATATTTAAAACAGCTACCATTTTCTTAAAAATTGACTGAGAGGTTTAAGAATGGTATCAACATTCTCAGGAGATTAGACCTTTCAAATGGTACAGATAAATTTGGCATACAGTTACTTTTCAAATTTAGTTTCTGGTACCTAATAATTGCATTTATAAAGCACATTTCCACGCTCTACAGCATGCTCAATGCTCTTTACAACTATTATACCCCAGCACACCCTAGAACACTCAGAAACATTTTCGGCTTCCTGGGAAGCATACAGCACAATGCTTTTATTTGCTAGCAAAGACTCACCAGGAGTGGATGAAAAGGCTGAGATGACCTTCCAGATGAGGTAAGGTCCACCCATAATAATGCCAAAGAACATGAGGATGGGCCAGCTGCTTTTCTTGGGTGCACCGTCCGGACCAGCTGCTGCCGCGGCCACTGCAGCATCCTTGAAAGCCTCCATCCACTGCCGGTCAGCCTCACCCTTCGGCCTCAGTCGCAGCAACTCCAGAAGTCTCCTTCAAGGGATCAAATGATTTTGATGAGAAAGTACGATAATTGCTGTTATATTTTGACAGAAACAGGCAGCAACTCCAGAAGTCTCCTTCAAGAGATTAAAATTTAAAAAAAAAAAAAAGGGAAAGAAAGAAAGAAAGAAAGTCAGGGTAGGGCAATTTTTGGGTCATTTGAGCTTTCGTTGAGAAAGTATAACACCAGTCTTTCAATCCTATTAAGCTATTATGAATGAATCAAATCAAAATCATTAAAGAAAAAAAGGAAAACAAATCTCAAATGAAATGACATTGCTTTTAGAAACTATATGATTTGTAGAATAAACGAAATTCATAACACATCATCTTTTTTGTTTGTTCTAAAATCCCTCAAAGAAAGGGAAAAAAACCCACATCATTTTTCATTCAATCAATGCGGCGGCTACCTGAACAGATATCTCAAAGTTCTGATGAAAGCAAGGGCAGAAAACACTTGGACAAGCTGAGTCTTCAGTCGGGAGAAATTATCTGCCACACCAATCACAGCCCGGAAAGAATTATACACCGCTTGGAATGTTGAGTCTAACATCATGCCAACTGAATTCACCTGAGGGATACAGAACAAAGTGAAAAATATAAGAAGTAGAAGAAATGAACTTGTTTCTATCGTCACATTTAGGAATTATCTAGATCTACACCCGAAGAGCAGGGAAAATTATAAGAACTTGCAATCCAACAGAGTAGTTAAATCCTGCATAACCATACCAATCCAATTTAAAACTAAAGATAACATTAAAGTAATCTCTTTAAGTAAAAGCATAAAAGACATCTAGGTAGAGGTCTAGTCGAGGTCTTTATTTGGAAATTACTTGACCTACCATGAACACCAAAAGTCTCCACTCTCTGTTGGGGCCAACATAGATGTTGCTATGATGTTTAGCGTGAAAGATGAATTCAATATTTATATTGAAAACAAGAAGGGAAATCTTAACTAGACTTTTACCAACATTTACATCATGACACAACTAAATGCATCATTTAACACTTACAGTGCTTGCCAGGCCTTAGTATGCGCTCACTACCGCTGGCGACTTTAGTCGCCGACGCGACCAGGCACACTAAACATAATTAAACAACGAACGGATGCATTGCACTGAAGTAAATATGAAAGGAAGTCACTTCATATAATAGCTGAATAATTGATGAACCTCTTTGAATTTTTAAAGCGTGTTTCTTGGGCTGGCAAGGTTTTTTTAATTTAAAAAAATTCTAAAACGGATTCAGCGTTCTAAACTGGTGCAATACTTGATGGTTTTTCACTATATATGATTTATGAGCCTTTGGTACTGAGTACTAATCCAAAACAAAAATGTGTTTTCAAAACATTAATTCTTTTAATGATGCATAATAGAGAAGTATTGGAAATTGGACCTCATGTTTTTCTCAAGGACAGAACCTTGTTCTAACCCTTTCAGGAATCAAACCCACAACCTCTCTTATTCTTAAGTTTGCAAGCCTGAATATGACGACTAGGAACACAATCATAAACAACTAAAAATGCCTCTATCATGGTACGTCACATTCTATAAAAAAGACCCCATTCATCCGATAGTTCATGACACCACAGGCCCAATGTTTATACATTCCAACACGTGCACAGCCACAAAATGTACTTACCGCTGAAACAATGCTTTCTATTGACTCAAAAGCTGGTCTTGAGCTCTCCTCTGCATGCCTGGCAAATGAACTGTTCATATCGTTGCCCATTCTGTTGTAGCCATAAGATCCGTAACTTGAATACGGTGAATTGTACATTCCTCCATACCCCCCAAATCCCATGGGACTGGAGTAGCCACCATAACTGCCGTAACCACCAAAACCAGAATAGCCATACCCTGTGCCCAGGCGGCTGTTGAGAGAGCTCTGTTGCTGTGACGGGCGAGGTGGGAGTTGGGGAGGGTCGGAAGAAACAGCGGAGATGGGAGAAATGCCGCTGCCTGCTGCTCTCTGGACACTGTCCAAGCTGGACACTCTGTGGAAAAACCATAAAAACCCATTTTTTCATGTTATGATAGGGGAGGTAAGCAGCTTTCCAGAGAGTTTTATCTCCCTTCCCCGCGAAACAAAGTCATTCTCTTACTACCTGCTGCACACAGGAAGTGGGGGGAAAAAAACTGGATAGGGGAGGTGGCGGGTGTGTGTGTGTGCGTTTAGTTTTGGAATCCTTGTTGTGTCACATGTTTTGAGAATGGTAGACCAAACTGCAAGCGAACAAAGAAAAAAAGAAAAGGGGTAGACAGTTGGCTAAACTGTAGGCAAGAAAAAATTTAAAAAATGGGCAGTCAGAGAGGAGGAAAGATGAAAAGACCCAAAATATCAAACCACATCTGCTGGATTGTGTAAAGGGAAGTTGAAATAAAGCAAGGAATAAAGAGGGAAAACTGGGATTTGAATTCCTTTCTTCTTAGCCTATAAATATAAGAAAATTATCTGTGATTAGTCGAGAGCAGGGGTGGGGGGTGTTATTATGTAGAGTTTTTCCTTGATTTTCTTTCAGTTTGTATCCTCTGGTTAAATACCTGAGACGCTCACTGTAGTGCAGCGAAGCACCAGCAAAGGCCTTACACCTGCACTGGGTACTTATAATTTGTTTGCATTCTAAACTGCTTGTTCAACATATTTTTTAAATGTCACACTGAGTTAACCAAATCATGCTTGCATTCCTTATAAATTTTACTAGCTAAAAACAATGCGATAAATTCCTGCATGTAGTTTGAGATATAATATATGTATCTGGTGAAATGACATAATATTGTCAGCTTTTATTTTCTCTTCTTTTTTAAAAATCCTCTAATAGCAGGTACATTTTTTTTATCATTACCCGCATACACAGAGATGCAGTATTTTCAGGGACCAAACCTACACTATGTAATTTTGGTTGTGAAATACACTAAGTTAGTGTGATATACTGGCCCCCCCAGGAAATCGCAGTCTTGCGGCTGCACTTGCGGCCGCGTTTTTCGTCGAGTTCCGCAATAAACCCGCAATTTTTTGCAATTTTCGCAATTCCTTGCAATTTTAGGCAAAAATACATCAACGCTTTAATTTTATCAGAATTTTCAATACGAAATGGTGCGAGTACAGAGCCGATAGACCTATATAAATCATGGTATCAGCCCAGCTCAAGCCTACTGAGCGTAGGCCTACTCTAAAAGCTATAAAACCGGAAATTCAGGCCGGAATGCATCATGTACAACACAAACTGAGACATAGGCTAGGCCGAGAAGATGGCCTTCTCTAGGCTAGGCCTTTATTTAATTTTAATGTGTGTAAGCGTGCGCGTTGTCAAATAT
>NW_004797476.1:710158-714516 GCF_000002075.1 Aplysia californica | reverse complement strand
CCTCGTTGACCTTGACAGGCATGGTCGGAAGCCCGCCTCCTTAAAGATTTAAATAATGTTGGGGGGGGGGGGGTAAAGCTTCTACAGTTACATTTTAAGAGAGAGAGAGAGAGGGACAGACAGACAGACAGACAGACAGATAGACAGGCAGAGAGAGGGTTGGGGGAAGATGGAGAGAGAGAGAGAGAAAGAGAGAGAGAGTAGAAGAGAGAGAGAGAGAGAGAGAGAGAGAGAGAGAGAGAGAGAGACTTTCTACGGCATACTTTCATACATTCCCCACTCGACACCAAGTAATGTCCACTGTAACACACCCTGAAAGCTTGACATCACCTGCTTGCCGTTAACAAAGAAAACACACATACATAATGTCAACAGTCCTCAGTCGACGACCAGATTTCTGGTTCATAAACTCCTCTGTGGCGGGGTGGAGCTCATCGCCCAGTGAGAGATCTTCTGCTGTCACCCACGTGACCCCACCCTACTTGACCGCCTGGTTCCTCCTGAGGGCGTGGTCCCGGTGACCGCCAGTGTAAAATACTACCTTGATCCCTTTGCTTGATGCATTCCTTGATGGGGCTTAACTCTGACCAATTATATGACTCGTATAATTCATTCATTGTTACGTCCCTTCTCTAAGCATGTCTCGGACACACCGGAACCATAGAGGTAAAGAAAAAGATAGATGGTGCAACTGCGTTAGTTGTGGCTCTTTTTTTTGGGCGCTTTAGCTTTTTTGGAAGTTAACTCTTCAACTATCCAATGACAAAGGCGGAAAAGTTGCTCCTTTAATGATTGCTTACCGAGTCGAAAGAAAGGAAAGGAAACGTGGCAGGAAGGACGAGATACGAACACAAAACATTTGTGTTTTTGTCAAGCAAGCTGCCAAATTTCAGAAGCTGCAACTGAATAGCTAGATCTAGTACATGTATATAATCCCACTGTATATGAAAGTAGCCTTTTTAGGCCTTCTATAATGTTACATGCATCTTATAATTATTATATCAAATCGTTTTGGGGAGATCGTTTAAGTTAAAGAATAGGAAAAAACTATAGCCAAACTCTGAAATATCTTTTATTTTTTTTGGTCTGAAAAAGTATGGAACTTGAACCTAACAAAACCCTTTGCATTTCTTCTCTCAGAATACCGATGTTCTCCGATTAAAATATCATGCTATGTAAAATATAATGTCATGAAAACTCACTTACTTTCAGATGTAACTCAGAATGATTCTTAAAAATAAATGTGAGTCTGCATTTTTCCCCCGTAAAGTCCCCGTGCATGTCTCTTTAGATCGTCCTGTCGTCATAATTTTTTTCATTCTTTATTTTCACCCGCCGACGGATAAATAATCTCAAATTCAGAATGCTGTGTTTTCATCTTGGTCGTGGATCTACTGTATGGAACTCATACGAAAGATAAGATAAAATAAGTTGATACTTTATTATCCCAAAGGGAAATTTTTATTGGCTGTACAGAACCGTTAAAACACATGCAGGTATAAATAAAAAGTTAACCTATATATTACTCTCATTAAAATTCAGTATGAAACAAAAAGCAAAACGGACAAAATGTACATAGCAAACCAGATGCACCATTCAACAACAGGCAGGAATTTAGTTACTAGACCTTTAGAGTTATAGATACATAAGCTATCCGAAAGAGGAATACACATTGGTGTTTATTCTGACAAAAGCCTAACCCTATGGTATACAACTTCTTTTATAAATATTTATTTCTTTGTTTTTAGAGGTACATAACTGCCGCTGCGTGATCTGACAATTTGAGTGGAAAGGGAATGTGATGGGTCGTTTACAATGCATTTAAAAAAATCTTTTTTACACTTGAAGTCATACATTTAATCAATTCTAGTAAAATCATATCCAGAGATCTTGCTGGCTTTCTTAATGGTTCTGTCAAAATTTTATTTATATTTTCCCCTACAATTCCCAGCCCAGCAGCAAATACAAAATTAGTAACATGCTTTCAATCATAGAATGGTATAAAAGGGATATAATCTTATTATCGACACGAAAACTTCTTAAATTCCATGAAAGGAACATTCTTTAATTTACTTTTTTTTATTCACAAGAGTAGCATGGGGACCCCAGTCAAGCAACACGAAAAGACCATAGAAAAGAAAAAGCACTAAAAAACAAAAAACAAATATAAAAACAAAACAAAAAGAAAGGCAGAGCGCCTTCTAAACTTCTCCCCATTCTGTGTGTGGGCACCTCCCCTTCGAATACCCTTAGGTTCCGTACTCATTGCCTGACTCGAGCCGCGAAGACCTGAATGGAGACGTCTAAGCCTCTGGCGTAATGAGCGATTGTGTCCATGGGACTCCTTGCCTACAGGTTAAGCCTAGACCGTACTAAATGTCTAACATATGTCCCCACGCCCCCGCCTTTGCCATCGCTGAAGTTTTGTCTTGCTTGCACTGTCTTGTCTTGTTTTGTTTTTTTTTGGGTTTTTTCGGACGACGGACAGGAAGAGGTCGCATTCCAGAGAGCACCAGAGGACATAAGTGTCATTTATAAGTAATTGTCTGCTGTGATCGACAAAATACGCCCGTGTCCCCCCCCCCCCCCCCCCCCCCCCCCCCCCCCCCCCCCCCCCCCCCCATATTCAACGCCTTTGTATTTTTAAACCTAGTCTGGGAATCCTTCACAAAACAGTCACGTGTTGTCACACTAGCGGCCAAAATGCCCCCCTTCCTCCAAGGGAGGTTACTAGAGTAATAAGGAATTGAGATGACTGCGTCCTTTCCTCCCTTTGCAAAGGTTCATGTAAACGCACGCTCCGTATAAACACACACTAAGGAGCCCTCCCGAGCACCGTGCGTTTAGACGGAGACTACTGTACCGACACTGGGTTTCGCCAGTACCGCCCAGCACTAGTCTAAACCCGATTTATTTGATGAGAAAGACAAAATCATTGATCATTTGGAAGTCCCATTAAAAGTAGAAGAGAAAAGTTAAAACCCTACCACAGGGAACAATTTTAAGTCAGTCATTCAAAGTAATGCGCATCACAGTTTCAGTCCGAATAGCCACTTTGGAAAAAAATACACACAAATGCACAACAATTATAAGAGCGGACCATGGCGTTAAGTGGACAATCGTGTACATATATATATATCAATACATAATAACAACAGTGGGGGGTTTCAGGGGGGCTTGGCAAAAATAAATTTTATAAAACCACACACATACATGCAAAACAATAACATATGAGCGGACCACGGCGCTAAGTGTACAATCGGGGTAATTAGAGTAGGAACAGGCAGAGCCTTGCTTCGCAGCACTCGCCGAGTCGCGAGCAGGACCGAGGGGGTTGAAATTATGCAAATGAGCACTCGTGCGCATCTCTTGCTCTCCATTGTACTTGGCCGGACCAAGAGGGGGTGGGGTGTAGGTCTAGCAGAGTCGCGAGCAAAGAAGAATAGAGGACCACGTGATTAGATTGACCAATTAGCGTCAAGGTATCAGGTCATGGGTCAAAGCGCACGGTGGCACGATTGTGATGACTGAAAAACCCAGTAAGAGATGTCAGTTGGACTGTTGGTAGTTGGCAGTCGAAGGGTGAAGACATATAGACTCTATATTATATCTCTATAGGAAAGTGAGTAGGGGAGCTCTGAAAGGAAGAATAGCGGACCACAAGGCACCAGGGGCGCCATAGTGAAAGTAGTTCAGACCGGCGGTTACCGGTGGTCCAGTAAAGTAGGCTACTATCTTACCAATTTCCATAAAAAGTAAAGTGTATTTCATCTTATCTTCCTGTCAGTTCCGCCACAATATAATCTCATCATTTTAAAATCTTACTGTCTTACACTGAGTAACACTGTACATTACTGTTACACACGACAACTGGACTG
Source organism: Aplysia californica (assembly GCF_000002075.1). Classification (NCBI taxonomy): domain Eukaryota; kingdom Metazoa; phylum Mollusca; class Gastropoda; order Aplysiida; family Aplysiidae; genus Aplysia; species Aplysia californica. Next base: position 710,638 of record NW_004797476.1, on the reverse strand, counting down.
TACTGTAATGTAATTGAGGGGGAGAACTAGATCTCCTAGATCTAGATCTCTAGATTCTAGATCTAGATCTAGATGCCATAAATTGCAATAAAGTGGGTGCTCACTACTACGGCTGGATTGGGCTGATCGCATGAAACTGATTGAGGAGACCAAGTCGGGTGATCAGCCCAAGGGAAGATTGAAGAATACCGGACCACTCGTATACATTATCGCGCGAGAATGTGGGGTGGGTGGTTGGGGTGGAGGGGTTCAGGGGGGTCTACCCCCTGACAAAATTTTAATAAATAGATCTACCGGTCCGAGATACCCGAGATTCTCCATTGAGAGATATAAAAACTTGGGAAAATCATGAATTCCTAAGGTTGAGACATAGGCAAAGTCAGTCCGCTGGTCCGGTATTCTTCAATCTTACCCGAAAGTGGCTATTCTCACCCGCCCGGAAGTTCTCGCAAGATCAACTCCTCCCCTCTTCTCTCTCTC
>NW_004797476.1:708934-710058 GCF_000002075.1 Aplysia californica | reverse complement strand
AAAAAAACAAACACCCAACAACAAAAAAAAAACAAAAAAAACAAACAAAACAACACAACACAAAACAAACACAAAACAAACACACGAACAAAGAACCCCCCACCAAGACCCCCAAAACAACAAACATACAAAATAAAAACCAACAAAACAACCAAGCCAAAACAACAACAACAACAAACAAACAAGCAAACAAAATAACAAACAAACAAACAAACAAACAAACGGACGGACAAGCAGCAAAAACCCAAACTAAATTAAACAATAACGATCAGAATCCAAAAGGACAACACGGCGGTGGACATATCATCCGAGGACGATGGAACGTACTTACTTACCTGCTTACATTGCTTTTTTCTTCTTTGCTTTATTTTAGAGGTCATGTTACTCATCCCACTCACTGCTCTTGGGCAGGTGGTGTCAGTGGCCTACGGATCGTGAGATTGTGGGTTCAGGGGTTCGAGCCTCAGCTCGGAAGACGTTGTGTCCTTGGGAAAAGCACTTTACACGAATTTCCCACTTGGGTCGGTCCTTTCGGAGATGGACGTTAAACTCGGAGGTCCCACCTCTTAAATAACATAATAGTGTTGACAGGGGCGTACCTATACCATTTCACCATTTTCATTTTTGCTCTTGGGCTGGCTATTGTATCGCTGGGTGCTCAGCAACGACCACGCCCACACTTCCAATATGAACCTGTGCATGTGTTGGCCCTACATGAACTAAAATTGTGAATGTGTTGAATGAGCGTACATAATGTGTGGGGTGTGGTTCAAGTCGAATTAACAAATACATTGATAGTACATATAATAAAATATATACACTATGACCAGACATTGGATGTTTTTTTCACTTTCTAGTCCTCATTTTTTTCCTTTTTGTTCCTTTTTTCTTTTAAAGTGTATTCTTACTCGTAAGTTTTAGACAGACAGATGTCATCATTCTGTTTTCTGAAGATTGAACCGTGGGTGTTGGCAGGCAAGTTTCGGCCGGCTTGCAATGTTTTTGTCCCGCTACACGTTCCCCGTTGACAACAATACATTTATTCGTTGTAAAGAAAGGGCACGTCGAAAGTCAATGGTCAATGGAGAGAGAGAGAGAGAGAGAGAGAGAGAGAGAGAGAGAGA
>NW_004797476.1:702261-707210 GCF_000002075.1 Aplysia californica | reverse complement strand
GGGCACTTTTTCGCTATTTTTACCTCTGACACAAGGCGACCCCCACCTCCTTCAATCGCAAATATCCTGATATCCATTTTTAGAATAGGTGGACACAATTTTTTTTTAAATAAAAGAAAGACAAATGGACATGCTTTAAGATGATCCCAATAACTCCAAAAGACCAACAAAAAAAAAAGAATAATAAAAAGTGACGTCCGTATAATTACCTCGCGTTGTGACACATATTAAGCTTCTTTCTGGTGAAACGTGGCTGTCACTGACTCTACTCGTCGTAACCTGGCTTGCCTCATAGCCAAAAACTCCTCCCCCTAAAAGTAAAAGATTAGATAAAAGAAATCTAGATCTAGATCTACGTATTAGAAGAACTATCAGAAAAAATACGACACTGTTTTAAAGTAAGCAATTCAAAAGTAGGCAGGGGCGAAGGCTGACTTGTTTGACAGGGTAATCAAAGTGAAATGGGACCAGATATGGCATGTAGATATCACACAAGAATCTTACTCGAGGCGGCGACTCTCGAGTTGTGAATGAAAACAAATCCGGAATTCATATTGTTTGTTCAACCGCCAAAATAATCGGGAAAGTATCTTATTAAATATCAGTTCCCACTAAAATTAAACTCAACTTTAGATGTGAATACATAAACACAAAGCAAAGAAGCAGAGATGTCAGTACTAGATCTATATGTTATAGATCTACCACTGAGTCTAACTCTTTGGTAGAACATGACAATTATTATTTAAATTTCACATTTGGCTGTTTTTGTTAGCCTTTCGCGGCCAGGAGCTGGTGTTATAATCGAGGTCACGATCTGATTATAGGACGGTAAAAAGTCGAGGAAAAAAAACAAGCACAAGCAGCAGTCAAGAGATTATTAAGAGTTAGTTCCCCTCAGGTAGACTCGACCAGTGTTAGTTAGCTTACTTAATCAGGACTTGTGATTGATTTTAACTGTGGCCCCAAAGGGGTGAACAGAGTATATGTGGCAATGAAACAGCTTTGACTGCCATGCACATGTTCCCTTCAACTCTATTCCAGCCTCACTTTAAGCTTACTTAATCAAAGCTTGCGACTTCTTATGGAGTGGCCCGAGAGGGGTGAGGAGGCTATTTCTGTGGCCGTGAAACCGTTTTGAATGTTAGGCATACTGTTCGTTGTTGGTTACGAACGTCTTTTTACATTTAATTTATGAGGTTTACGTTTAAGGATGAATTTGACAGCGACAATGTTTCAAAACTAGAAAGGGAAGCAGTGATTATTTGATTATATAGACGCTTCGCCCCTGAAAGTAGGTCTACATGTTATAGCAGATGTTTTGCTTAGCCTACAACTTTTTGTTTTGTTTTTGCATGAAATAAAAATCAGGACCTAGTTTGTAAAATGGGCTTAGGCGTGATACTTTAGTTTGGTAAAATTTGGGTCAAGGATTGGACTTACAGCAAAGTCAAACTTTAGTTTATGGTGAGGGACATGGTTTGGGAAGAGGTAAGGATTTTAAACATATTTTTTTTTTGCTCAAGAGATTTAAATAGCGGTGAGATCGCAAAATTCACCACAATACCTGCTCACGTGGAATCAAACAGTCCATCAATTGGTATGTATTAAAGGTATCAAATAAATGTAAATATTAAATTTATAAAATCTCACTTTATAGTCCTTTTACATTTTAGTGTAACATTAAAGCATACTCAGACAAGCACGGTCATATAGACAGAATGATAGATAGATAGATAGATAGATAGTAGATAGATAGGATTATCGTCTTACCGCAGTGGCGAGCTGCATTATGTAATTATCTATTTAATTTGTGCTCGTCCAGGAAGTGATACATTAGTGACTGAATGAGTTATATACCGGTATGCAGAGAGACACACACACAGAGAGAGAGAGAGAGAGAGAGAGAGAGAGAGAGAGAGAGAGAGAGAGAGAGAGAGAGAGAGAGGAAGACAGACAGACATACATACAGACAGACAGACAGACAGAGGCAGAGAGAGAGACAGACAGACAAAGGCTGAGAGAGAGACAGACAGACAAAGGCTGAGAGAGAGACAGACAGAGGAAGAGAGATAGAGGCAGAGATATATATATATATATATATATATATATATATATATATATATATATATATATATATATATATATATATATATATATATATATATAAAATAGGGTTTTCCTGCTTTCCCTTTTCCAAGAATTTAGTTTTCTGAACGATCTCACTGGAAGCAAGTTCATCATTCATCTGGGCCGAAATCGCATGAGGATAAGATCTTTCGCGAGAAGATGCTTTAGGGTTCTGCTCAAGATTGAGAATAAAAGAAAAACCCAATTTTCAGCATGGGACAGATTGGGTGGGCTATATTGCAATACATGTACACTATTTGTATTGTTATAATACTGCTATTAATAATAATTATTATAGATGATGATGATGATGACGATGATGATGACGATGATAATGATGATGATGATGATGATGATGATGATGATAATAATAATAATAATAATAATAATAATAATGATAATAATGATGATGATGATGACGATGATGATGATAATAATAATAATAATAATACTAAAAATAATAATAATAATAATAATATTGTAGTATTAATAATAATAATAATAATAATAATAATAATAATAATAATAATAATAATAATAATAATAATAATAATAATAATAAGGTTAGGTTAATTTTGTCAGAAATGAATGCACGCTCTGGACCTCTCCGCCGGCGTGTAAATCCCGCCTGGACCTCTCCGCCCGGAGTGTAAATCCCACCTGGACCTCTCTGCCCGGAGTGTAAATCCCGCCTGGACCTCTCCGCCCGGAGTGTAAATCCCACCTGGACCTCTCCGCCGGCGTGTAAATCCCGCCTGGACCTCTCCGCCGGCGTGTAAATCCCGCCTGGACCACTCGGCCGGCGCGTAAATCCCGTCTGTCTGCGGCTGTACATCAGGGGAACGTGGACAAAGTGTCACGCCCTCGCCGCCCGCGGACGACAGACGACGGAATGACCAGCGCCATTCAGTTCGAAATACATGTACATTGTACTTGATCTATATAATATAGTATTTTATATAGGCCCAGCAGCATACGGTATAAAATAGGTGAACTACTCGTATATTATAGTATTTGACATAGGCACAGTGCCATACAGTAGCCTACGAAATACATGTACTATATAGTATTTGGCATATGCACAGAGCCATCCATACATCAGCCTACGGAATACATGTACATGTACTGTATAGTATTTGACATAGGCAAAGTGCCATCAGTGGCGGTGGGTGGACCAAAATTTGGGTGGGGCTTAGGTTGCTTCCAGTTCTTTACCACCAAATAGCAAGCAATAAGAATTAAACAGTGATTGATGATTTTTCTATACTCACAGTGAGCCACGGCAGTTTGAGAACCATTCTAACGAGAAGAGTTGCCTTTCTTTTCCGTCTCTTTGTTCTTAGTTAAATTCCTGTTGATGGTGGGGACGATGCCGATTCACCTCCAAATTTCCTCTAATTAGTTTTCGTGTGATGAAAAAGTTGCCTTACAAGTAGTTCGACTTGATTTATAACTGTTAAATCTCAGCGGCACAAACACAAACTCAAACATGCACACACAACACTTCAAACATAATACTTCTATGAGCCGGATTAGGCCGTGTAGTCGTGTAGTCGAGAAAGTAGAACGCACCCAACAAAGAACCAAAGAGCGCATAGGTATCTGTGTCAGTGGGGGAAAGTGTGTCGTAAACTTTCACCCCATTGTCAGGGCTAGGAGGGCGTGAGCCCTCGGTACAGTGCACAGAATTCTACACTTATAGAAGCGGAACTCCCTCTTCGCGATCGCCGATTCGCTGTGAGGAATTGAAACTAAAACATGGCGGCCGGTTGAGGGCACCTTTGGCTGCGCGCACAGCGAGGCTTCGCGTTGCTATGCACGCTGATGCTAGTGGTAGGGCTTGGAAGACACCCTACATCAGTATTTTAAAACTTTCTTCGAAGAGGAAATATAGTGAAATAGTCTAGTACATTTTTATTGCCTACAATATGTCATAATTGGCAATGTTACAATGTTTTTGTATTGTTGGTTTGTTGTTTTTTTTAAATGATGGGATGGGATCTAGATCTAGACAGATCTAGATCTCTAGATATCTAGATCTATATCTAGATCTATTAAAGATCTTCACAATCACAATACACTTGATAATAACACTAATTATGAACATTAATTCTGTTGGCAAAATATCTAGATATAGATCTAGTCTTGATTAGTACTAGATCTACGATAAGGGGACGCTGACAGTAACATGCTCACGACAATAATATTGTCATTAAACTTACGGCCATCCAAAGCAAGCAAAAAAGAACAATATAAGCCTTTTGTCCAATTTACTAGAAAGAGATAAATAAATTGAGCTTATGTTGAGGAAATGTATTATTTCTCACTTTAAAAATTCATTTCTGTGTTTGCATCAGTAGTGTGTACATACAACAACATTAACATTAACGTGTTTTGTTTAAAGCATGCGCGAGTCTAACAAATACAAGAGATTGGAGAATGTGTCGGTTGCACATAAAATACATTTTAGGCCTATTGTACATGCTGCCAAAAACACAAAAATGCAGAAAAGGCCTCAAAATATTGGTTTACACATAAAAGCCAATAATGCAAAACAAAGTAAACAAGAGTGGAACTGGATCACATGTCGAGGGGATATAGGCTTGTCCCCCTGTAATCCCCGCACACAGTAAACAAACACATATTTTTGAACACGAATAAGAAAAAATAAGTGGTCTCTTGTTACGGAACAAATTGAAGTCCTGTTTCTATTCGATTCATTGATAAAAGTGCGTATCGCAATGCGTTGGCCACCCCCTGTCCTATAGGACTATAGACTATGCTATTTAATAAATACATTCGTCAGACCTGGAATCTTTAAT
>NW_004797476.1:679796-700804 GCF_000002075.1 Aplysia californica | reverse complement strand
ACGATTTCTACCGGGCCTGGGCGCTGAAACTTCCCGAAATCCAAAAAGAGTTCCCCTGCCGGGTCTGTATACTTCTTGACTTTGTTCCCGGTTACCGGGCCTGTATACACTTCGATTTCCCCCCCTCATATTTCCTGTTTCCATGATCCGTAGTTAACAAAAAAAAGGTAGATCTACGTACGTATTACTGTATTGCGTAGCCTACGTGTTTTTGAGCCAGTTGTGAAACATGAAGATGTCCAGGCTAGACAAAAGCGTCGTGTATTGTTGCTCTCTTTGATTGTAGAGACAAATCAAGAAGATGCTTAGTTAGGTTCTTTAATTAGGAAATAAAACGAAAGTAAAAGACATCATAGATTTCGGATACACGATAAAATAAAAAAAGAAGACAATATGGTGACTACTATCATCAAGGGAAATGCCATGCATTTTGTTGTGGCTGACTGTCTTTGTACTGCGGATGTGACCATCATACCAACACGGGGTTTCTCTAATCAGCTCAATCAAACGTCCATGGGCTTCGGTTTTTATGACAACTGACTGCTCGCTCTCCTGGCCTACCAGCTCTACCGCTCTACAAGATTAATTAATAACACACGACCGAGATCTAACATAACACGCTACACGGTTTCTTGGAAATTACGCGTCGCGTGACGCGTGCCTCTGAAATGGGTCACGGCCACTGCTGACACATAATGGTGGCAGGGTCGGGCGAGGGCGCTCTCGGGTTAAATGAGCGACAAAGTTAGGGTCATTGACGAGATGCTAATATATATCCTCACCATAGATGTACACTTGTCTAAAAAGGAGATAACTCTATGACCCACACCTATTTTAGTATATCTACATGGTAAATTATACTATTGAAATGTGCAAAGGAAAACATGAGATGTTTATTTTTGGCCAATTTATTTGCAAATTTGTGGCGAGGGTTGGAAAGTGTTTACGCACCTCTTCTGTACATCTAAGTGTCCATTGTTAAAACCCGGTGGAGTCAGCCAATATCAGGCTATGCAAAAAAACCAACCCCCCCCCCAAAAAAAAAAAACCCAACCCACAAACAAACAACCCCCAACAAAAACAAACAAACAAACAAACCTTTTGTCTGCTAAACATATAGTGCTTGTTTTTCTCAAAGTGACATAAAGTAACATCTCATTTTTATAAAAGCTGGCTTCAGGTGTGGTTTTGATCCAATTACACCCCCTACCCCCCCCCCCCCCCCCCCTCAAAGAACAAACCCAAATGTGAAGCAGCATGGTGGAATCAGGCTCTCGTCAATTTTTGGGTATTTAGAGTTATTGGTATCGTCTTAAAGCTTGTTCACTTGTCTTTATTTTGATGAAAAAAATGTCCATTTATCTTGAATACAAGTCGAGACATTTGCGAAAGAAGGAGGTGGGGTCACCTGTTTTCAGAGGCAAAATTAGTGAGAAAAAGGCCGCCAAAGTTTAGTTATTTCCATAGTTTAAGAGTCCGTGGTAACTGAAAATTTACATTTTGTGTACCTTTAATTAACGTTTTTCAGAAAAATCCACAAAGAAATTAGTTTTTAAATGGGCATGAAAGGGGTTGGGCCAAAAAACAAAAATTTGATAAAAATTGCTAAGCAGGGAGAAAACTGCTGTTTTCTTCGATTTCATTATTTTGACGAGAGCCTGATTCCACCACGCTGCCTCACAAATAACTTTCATATTTAATATCTCTAACACGGTTGACAACATAGCAGAGTGACCTACATTATAAGACTCGTGAGATAAAGTAGGCTAAAACAATAAAAAGAAGCTGTTTTAATTAACGTCTGATTAGTCTTGAAAAAAACAACCTTCTCTTCTGCTTCATTTAAAAACAACCAACTTAGTTATTATGATACGTGAAACACCCCCACGCACCAAAAACAACCACGTAGGCCTATGGAGACTGGGAGGATGTATCGTGGCAGGAAGCCGGAGGTTAAAAGGTTAAGATGGCACATGCAGTCAACTCAAGCATGCGGAAGAAACATGGAAATGAAAGTAAGTAGTTGTACATGACATCAAACGCATAATTGACTGGATTTATCTAAACCAACGTTGGCGTCGCCATAAACGGAGGGCGTTTCCAAACTATTTACGACGCTCTTAGTCTGAGTTGTAAGCATTAATCGGCCAGTACAGATGTATGTTTTCGGGCTGTGCTCTCCTTTACATCACCAAAGTATTTAGATCTATATGACTATGTAGTCATACGCCTGTCTTCAAAAGCCGGTAGCAGCAAGTGCAAGGGGAGGATGGACGATCTGGCACTATGTGCAGTAGTTCACTCTCTTCCGTTTTTTTTTTCTTTTTTCTTTTTTGCTTTCTTTGAAATGTTCTAATTTGAAACGATGTTTTCATTATATTTTAGCCCTGCTCTTCGCTTGGATTCTTCTTCGACGCCAGTTTTTTGCTATCTGCTCCTACTATGGTCTGATTCCACATTTAGACACGACGTCTCTTCTGATGACGTATTTGTGCCCAAACATTTTGCAACCTTAGAATTACAAACTTCTATCTGCCCAGTACCTAGTTTTGAGAAATCTAACGTGAAAAAATTGAGTTTCACAACATATCGAGCATTTTCTAATGAAAGTTTTGAAAATCTTGATAACGATTCCGAATATTCTTACGATTTTGATGGAGCAGATACAACATTTGGTTTTATGATCTCATGGATATAATTTAGTAATTCTAAGGTAACGATTTGTGTCTTCTCGTTCCAAATCTGCTGGTCACGAAGGACATCTTTTGATATTCTCGCATCCCTCATATAGCAGACAACTCTGACACCAACAACAATACGGGCAACGCCCTAATTTTCCCGTATGTTTACTCAAACAAACTGCCCCCACCCCCTCCCTCACCGTGGGTTGGTCAAAGACACATAAAACACCTTAAGGTAGGCCGGCGATGGAGACCACTATGTAAATAAATGGGAGGACGCCCTCCCTTGAGTTATAGGACAGGGCTGTTTGATGTTTTCACTGTGATGTATTTAGCTCCGTCTCTATTGGCGGCACAAGGCGCCTTGCTTTTCAGCTGTTTTCTTCTGATTCTATATTTATTTATTATCCTTTTCAAAAAGAAAGAGAATGGAAAACAGGGCGAAAAGAAAAGGGGAGTGGGTGTAGGCAGCTTCGCATGTATAATGAACGATTGGGATCCAAAAGTCGCCAGCCCTTTACGTGGTGTTAAGAAAGGAGTGACCTCTTTTTCCCCATACTAAAAGTGTTATGGCTGACTTGGAAATCATTAACTACGAGTATTATGAGCAGTTTTTGTTACCAGTATGCTTATTATTGAAAAGCAAAATTATCGCTTATCTGGATTGGTGTGTTGATCTGAATGTATGAATGACACCGGACTTTATAGGGATCAAACTGAAGGATAGTGGACTCCCGTTTGAGAAAAGTCGGGGAAGCAGTGAATGTAGGTGTCAAATTAATGAATTATGTGAGGGATTTAGAAAAAAAAAAATCTATCCATGGCTAGCTAGAGGAAAAGGAACTACATAAATTCAAACCTGTCCAAGACGACCACCCATTGTCGAGGAAAAAAGGGGCTATCTTAGATACATGGTTCTCTAGGAAAGCGTCATTATGATAATAAAGAAAATATGTAAAAAAGAAAAAAAAAAAGGGGGGGGGGGGGGGGGCAGAGAAAAAGATGAAAGTGGTTGTTTGTGCATGTGATTGTACGGGACATGGGATCGCTAAAATAGGTTCGGCTGTAAGGCCAAAAAGTGTCACTATGTTCGTCTGAGAAAAAAAAAGTGGCTGTTCAGAATACAGACGACTGTAACAATACCAAAAGAAATAAGATGTTTTTCTATTACTTCAAATTAAAAAAAAATCTGCCAGGTGTAAAATTGTGCTAAGTTTATATGTGAAGCAGTACTAACAAAATCTACATATGAGTAGAAGTTGCTCAGTAAAGAAGAGCCCTGTGTCAGGTTCTAGAAGACGTTGAATCCTTCTGCTATCTTTGGAGTATAACTGACATAGAGGGAGGAACAGGCGCTGAAATAAAGTCCCGCATTGGAAAAGCACAGGCTGCTTTCATATATTTAAATAGGAGTTGGAAGACCAGGGATATCTCACTTCCAACAAAGCTGAGGTTTTTCAATTCAAATGAGAAGTCAGTCATGTTGTATGGATGAGAGACATGGAACACATCTCAGACTTGCATAAAGAGAATCCAGGTTTTCTTGAACAAGTGTCTAAGAAAGTTACTGAGGATCAGATGGATAGACATGGTCACCACCGAGAAAGTGTTTAGGAAAACAAGACAGATCCCAGTCAGAGATGAGGTAGGAAGAAGGCTGTGGCGATGGATTGGACATACTCTCAGGAAGCCAGGCAGGTGCATAACAAAGAAACGGTTGGGTTTGAATCCACAGGGTAAAAGATCAAGAGGGAGACCGCGTGGAACCTGGAGAAGAATCACAGAAATCGATGTACATGATAAAGTGAGAAGATATTGAACAACACCAAGAGGCTAGCCCAGGATAGAGAAAGGTGGAAAGTGTTTTTTCGTGGCCTATACCCTGGTGCAGGGTGAGAAAGGCAATGGTGATGTGTCACGTTATAATATACGATCATAACTAGTTTAAGAAAGTAACAGCCGAACAACATGAGTCTCTCCAGGTTCGAGCGAAAGCGGGCACAATAGTTACTGTAATCTAATGCAGATTTGACGGGATCGACATTTTTTAAACTCCTCCCAAACAATATAGACTTGGAAAGATTCTTTGTATTCTGATAACTGTTTGAAATAGCGACACGGGTTAAATGAGGATTTACAATTCCTAGTTAGATTGTTTTTAATTTTAATGTTCACAATGATAATAAGTAGTGATGGAGACCACTATGTAAATAAATGGGAGGACGCCCTCCCTTGAGTTATATATTACAATATTTTTTATATAACACAAATTCCCACTCAATAGAAATCTTTATGTGCTTTACAATTTATTCTATTATTATACCAGCTGACCTGAAAGCATTCTAAAAGCAATCTGAATTTCCTGGGACGCATACAGTGCAAGCTACCATTTTATAGGAGCTAAAAGACTAACATCTCGTAACAAGATCTTTCGCTGTCTATGGTTGGGTATCTATTCCCATCTGAGTTAAGTGCAGTGGCGGTGGGTGGACTAACATTTGGGTGGGGCTTAGGTTGTTTTCACGCCTTTACCACCTAATAGTAAGCAATAAGAACAAAACAGTGGGGATTTTTCCATACTCACGGCGAGCCACGGCATTTTGAGAACCATTCAAACGAGAAGAGTCACCAATTGTCTTCCTTCTCTTTGTTCTACGTTAAATTCTTCTGGAGGCTGGGGACAAAATTGCTTCACCTCCAAACTTCTCTAATTAATTTTCATCTGATGAAAAAGTAGCCTCAAAAGTGGTTTGAGGTAATTAATAACTGTTAAATCTCAGCGGCACTCACATAGACATGCATACACAGCGCTTCACGAGCTGGATTAGGCTGTGTAGTCGAGGAAAGTAGACAGCACCTAACAAAGGTCCAAAGGGAGCGTAGGTAACTGTGTCACTGGGGGAAAGTGTGTCGTAAACTTTCACCCCATTGTCAGGGCTAGGACAGCGTGAGCCCTCTGTGCAGTGTTATTTTTTTTCAAGTCTTCTATCTTTTTACAAGAAGAATTTCATTAACGAGGTCCGTGGGAACCGGCTCATCTTTGTTGAGCCCTAAAGACATTTGATTGGCTGTTAGGTTACTACAGTTGTAAGCGGTGGCAACAGTGATAGGATAAACGAGCACGCCTCCAAGTTGATTACTCTGTGTTCTTTGCGTGCGATCATAACGGTTTCAACGGCTTATTTCGTTATTTTCATTTGCTTTGAGATAGAGTTGGGGGTGAGGAGGGGGGTTCAAGCCCGTGAGCCCTTCACTACCCACCGCCACTGGTTAAATGAGGAAAATTCATGTAAAGTGACTTCCCCAAGGACACAACGTTGGGCCTGAGGCTCGAACCCCCGAACCCGCAACCTCACGATTACCAGTCCAGTAGCGGTACCGCTATTCCAAAACTTGGGGTCGGAATGATGGTAAACTTTTGATGTATGTGCACGACGTGATAAGCAGAGGGTTTGGGGTGGCGCCGTTGTCTAGGGGTTAGGCTACCGGAATCGTTATTAGGATATTGCACGTTCGAGGGTTCGAGGATCTGTTCGATCCGATGTTTACTCGAATTTTGCTATGCGACATGGTCCTGTCGGAGATGGTCGTTTTTATCAGACATCTCGTTAAATAAGGTTACTGTGTTGCAAGGGGGTATAAACATACAGAATTTTGCTCCCTTTACAGGGTTTGGATACAACGACGAGTAGATCTACAATGGACTGCATACTGCTTATTTGATTCAGTCGGGGCCAACCACATTTTCCTACTTGGAGAGGTAAGAGAGCCAGCTTCCATTTTGGCACACTTCAACCGAATTTGACTAAATTCGACTGATTTGATTTTGGTCACGTTGTTTGTTTGGTTTTTTATTTCTTCTTTGCCAGGTAATGCACATATATAAGGCCTCAACAAAAGAGTTTTTACGTCAGTTGAATCAGGGGTTCGTCAATTTTTGGGCATGTTGAGTTATTGGTATCATCTTACAGCTTGTCTATTTGTCTTGCTTTCGATGACCCCCCCCCCCACCCATTTATCTTGAATAGAGGTCACAATATTGGCGACTAAAGGAGTTAGGGATCGCCTAGTGGAAGCAATAAAATTAGCTAGAAAATGGCCTCCAAAGTTTGGTGACTTCCAAGCTGTTGTGTCCTTGTGAACTGCAATCTTCCAATTTTTATGCATTTGATCAACGCATTCCAGTAAAATCCACGAAGGAATGAGTTTTTCAATGGACATAAAGGTGTTGAGAAAAAAAAATTGATGAAAATTGACCAAGGGGAGGAAAAAGGTCAGTTCCTTGGATTTCCCTATTTTGACCAGCGCCTGATTTTACCACGAATGCCTCACATATAGGACTCCTCAAGATCCCTTTGACGGATCCTACAGACGAGTAACTATGACTGTGACGTGTTTCTTGTCGCTGTATCCTCTACCTCTTGTCCACTTCTGTGGTTTACACAAAATGATGACGCAGTGACGTGACAACATGCGTCCTCATTAGCAGCCCTGACATCGTATTCAAGACCCTTAAAAAACGTCATATCTAAAGGGTATTTTCCTAATCCCTGTCCATCCAGCGTTTGTATTTTGTACTTGGGAGTCCCACCCCTGCTGGTGGGGGGCCCCATAGTTTTACTATGGGGAGCAAAGAATACACCTGCGTGATATTGCGTGTCGTAAGAGGCGACTAAAAGTGCATAGGTCTGGTCGCCCGAAAAGTGCCAGTTTGCGGAGGGCCAACTACCCAACCCAGAAAAAACAGTAAGTTACAGAAACACGGACAAACAAAGCTTTTTTTTTCGATCTTAGGAGACGAAGGAGCTTCTGTATCAGCAGGAACAATAAAGGACCGCGGACAAAGCCGAAAGGACTCTTCTGACCCGAAACCTTCTCTGTCGAACAAGTCTCTCCGGATTGCGTCGTGGAATGTTCGCACCTTGTATGAAGCAGGAAAGAGTTCTCAAGTAGCACAAGAGATGAAGAGATACTGGCTGCACATACTAGGAGTCAGCGAAACGCACTGGATACAGTCTGGACAGAAGCAGCTCAGCTCGGGGGAACAAATATTGTATTCTGGAAGGGAAGACAAGTACCATGCGTAAGGAGTGGGAATTATTTTAAGTAAGTATGCACAGAAGTCACTTAGAGGATGGGAACCTCACGGGGAAAGGATCATCATGGCTTCATTCACTGCAAGGAGCAAGAGCATCAACATGAATATAGTCCAAATCTACACCCCTACAAATGATGCTTCGGACGAAGACAAGGATGCCTTTTACAGCTAGCTCCAGGGGGTCATCGACAAACTACCAAGAAAGGATGTCAACATCATAATGGGAGATGCCAATGCCATGATTGGTCAGGACAACGTGGGGTATGAAAGAATTATGGGACAACATGGCTTGTGAAAAATGAATGAGAACGGTGAGCGATTCGCAAATAGATGGGCTTTCAACAGTTTTGTTATTGGAGGCTCTGTTTTTCCCCACAAGAGGATTCAGAAGGTCACATGGGTTTCGCCAGATGGAGTGACGGAGAACCAGATAAATCATTTTTGTATCTCTCGTAAGTTCAGGCGTTCACTGGAAGATGTCAAAGTACAGAGAGGGGCAGATGTTGGATCGGATCATCATCTGCTGTTGGCAAAACTCAAGCTTCGACTCAGAAAGCACGGAAGCAGCACAGGAATCAAGAGAACGAAGTTCGAAGTAAGTCTCTTGGACGGACACAAGAAAGAAGAGTTTCAGCTGCAGCTGAGGAATGGATTTCAACCTCTGGCTGATCTTGGCGGTGAGGACACGGAGAAGGATGCACACTGGACCAAGGTCAAATAAGTCTTTACATCAACATGTCAAAAAGTACTCGGTGGGAAGAAATGGGAGCACAATGAATGGATTAGCCAACACTCATTGGATTTAATTAGGATAAGAAGACAGCTGAAGGCAGAAGCGAATGCAAGTAGAACAAGAGGATCAAGAGTGGATGCATTGGAGCAGTACAGGAAAACAGCTAAAGATGTCATGAAATCAATAAGAAAAGACAAGGAGGAATTCATGAACAGGCTAGCAGAGAAGGCAGAGGAAGCAGCGATAGGAGGGCACATGCGAATCCTTTACCAGACCACAAGGACACTTGCTGGAAAATATGGGAAACCTGAAGTACCTATAAAGGATCAAAAGGGGAAAAGCATTTTTGGAAAGGAAGCTGATGGGTAGAGCATTTCAACAGTCTCCTGAACAGACCACCACCGAGTAACCCACCAAATATACTGCCAGCAAGAAATGAGTTACCTATCTGCTGTGATGCTCCTTCAAAACAAGAGATTCTGGATGCCACTAAGAAGCTGAACAAAGGTAAATCGGCCGGTCCTCCTGAAGCCCTAAAAGCAGATGCCAATTTGACGGCAGACATCCTCCTCCCACTGTTTACCAGGATCTGGAATGAGAGCAAGTTCCCAAAGGATTGGAAAGAAGGACACCTCATGAAGCTTCTAAAAAAGAGGGATCTCAGCAACTGAGGCAACTACAGAGGGATCACTCTTCTCTCAATACCAGGTAAGGTCTTCAACAGAATCATTCTGGAGAGAATCAAGACAGGAACAGACCCAAGACTACGGGATGAACAGGCCGGTTTCCGGAAAAATCGCTCAACCACCGACCAGAGGAACTCCCAGCTGATTGTCAACTTCCTTGACTATGAGAAGGCCTTTGACAGTATAGACCGAGCGGCACTATGGAAGATAATGAGACACCACAGAATCCCACAGAAGTTGGTGAACCTCACCAAGAGCATGTACGAAGGGACAAGTTGCAGGGTTGCACATGATGGCCAGCTCACTGACAGCTTTGACATCAAGACTTGTGTGAGACAGGGATGCTTACTATCACCGTTCCTCTTCATATTGGCAGTCGACTGGCTGATGAAGGAAACCACCAGAGGACACAGAAATGGTATACAGTGGACACCATGGACACAGTTGGACGATCTGGATTTTGCAGGCGACTTGGCGCTTCTGTCGCACACCCAGGAACAGATGCAAGCAAAGACTTCAGTATTAAACAGCCTATCGGAGTCTGTTGGATTAAGGATCCACCCCGGAAAGTCAAAGGTCCGAAGGACAGATGCACAATGAAAGGAGCAGGTCACAATAGAAGGAAAGGCCCTAGAAAACGTTGAATCCTTCAGCTATCTTGGGAGCATAATCGACAGAGAGGGAGGAACAGGTGCTGAAATAAAGTCCCGCATTGGAAAAGCACAGGCTGCTTTCATATCTTTGGATAGGATTTGGAAGACCAGGGATATCTCACTTCGAACAAAGCTGAGGATTTTCAATTCAAACGTGAAGTCGGTCCTGTTGTATGGATGTGAGGCATGGAACGCATTACAGATTTGCATAAAGAGGATCCAGGTTTTCTTGAACAGGTGTCTAAGAAAGTTGCTGAGGATCAGATGGACAGACAGGGTCACCAATGTGGAAGTGTTTAGGAAAACAAGACAGATCCCAGTCAGAAATGAGGTAGGAAGAAGGCGGTGGCGATGGATTGGACATACTCCCTGGAAGTCAGGCAGCTGCATAACAAAGAAAGTTTTGGATTGGAACCCACAGGGCAAGAGATCAAGGGGAAGACTTCGTGGAACTTGGAGAAGGGTCACAGAAATCGATGTACAGAAAAGTGGGAAGACATGGAATAACATCAAGAGGCTAGCCCAGGATAGAGAAAAGTGGAATGTGTTTGTCCGTGGCCTATACCCTGGTGCAGGGTGAGAAAGGCAATGATGATGATGACTTGGGAGTCCGTTACTGTTATGATGTCACTGGGCTTAAACAGATTTTTGTGTATATACTCTTGAATCGAAGTTTGGGCGGGTTATCAATCACTGATGCCTTGTGTATTGTGTACACCTGTGTTGTGTGTGTGTGTGTGTGTGTGTGTGTGTGTGTGTGTGTGTGTGTGTGTGTGTGTGTGTGTGTGTGTGTGTGTGTGTGTGTGTGTGTGTGTGTATTAAATATCCTACATAAATGATAAGTATATACCCTCTTTGAAATCCCATTCCCACCTCACTATAACATTGCTCTTCAAACTAAGAACACAAACTCACGCACGCAATGGTCAGAGATCTGAATAATCATTTACCAGTTTCGATACCCTACTTTTGTCATTTTAAAAACTATTCGAATACAAAATGGGAAGGGCGACTTGCATTGCGTCAGCCCTGATGTAGGAGTCGAACCGCTGTTATGTCAGGACGCAGTGGAATCGGGCGCTCGTCAATTTTTTGGCATTTTTTGGTACGATGTTAAAGCTTGTTTATTTGTCTTGCTTTGGATGGAAAAAAAACTTCAGCTATTTGGACGTTCTACATTTCAAATATAGTCTAGATCTATAAAATTTTTAATGGTAACGGTTATGTGTTGGAGTTCGATACGAGACAATCAAACATGGCCGCTCAAGCTGGGAACTATTCACGTTGGGCAAAACATAAGAACATGAACAACAATCTTGTTCTCCTTATAAAATAATAAAAGAGCCTTTGTTTTTAGGAACACTAATACAGCGAATTCTTAATTCATATTAGCAATGGGAGAAAATTAGCTGTTTATTCATGGATTAAACTTAATTATATTTTGATCGCTGTCATTTTTTTTTTCGCTTCTACAATGTCGTTCGACTCGAACAAAGGCCAAAGAAAAGCCACGACGGCAAATAGTAATACATTGCCAGGTACTGCGACAAATCGACCACCTCCCTGAAAAAAATCCAACTACAACAAACTGTCTCCTCTCTCGTCTGTCTGTTTGTCTGTCTGTCTATCTGTCTGTCGGTCTGTCCTTCTCTCTCCACCTCTGTCTCGCTCCCTTTATCCCCTCTCTCTCTTTCCCTCCCCCTCTCTCTCCTACAAATAAACACACACACACACACACACACACACACACACACACACACACACACACACACACACACACACACACACACACACACACACACACACACACACTCACTCACTCACTCACTCACTCTTTCCCTCTCTCAGTCCGTCCCCTTCTCTCTCTTCTTTCCTACCTAAAAACTTAGCCAACATGACCTAATTCTTTTGGGCAACACAAATACAGGACGGATGATTACCGGCTTTAAGCGAGTGATTTGTATCCTTTGCATGGCAAGCAATCGCAAGCGATCATGATCGAGAATCAAAACACACCACTCTGTCTCGGTCTTTAACCCCCAAACAAAAAAACACAAACAACAAAACAAACCCAGGCCATACTAGCATCAATTTTGAAAAATACAGATGAAAACAAACATCCGTGTCTTTTGGAGGATCAATAATAATATTATTATAGTTATGCAATCGTCTTGTTTTATACTATCTTATTATCCTGTCCCTGCGTTTTAGTGAATATTCAGGGTGTTAGACAATTGTTACAGACACTGTCACTTCGACACTTTAAGATTCGGACTTCTGATATCCCTGTGGCTCGAACTCAAAACTGCGGGCTCTCGTTGAATAGAGGTTAAGGTGTTCGCCTCTCATTCAATAGGTCCCGGGTTCGAATCCAGATAAAGGATGTCTTCTCTAACATTTTCTCCTTTCAAATCCTTTCCTGATCTCTAACAATATTCTGTCGTCTGCTACCGTCTTCACTTTCTGTCCCCACCTCTCCCCCCTCTCCTTTGCCCCTACCTCTGGGCTCCTGACACTCTCTGGAACCTTTCTACTGTTATGCCTTGGCTCCTTCTTTCAGCCACGCTCCTTATGGTAGAAAAGATCTACAACCGGCCTTCTCGGATAAAGGCGAACAATCTCGGGGGTCCTGTGTGCAAGTTGCGCACGTTAAAGATCCCTTGGCGGTCCAAAAATCGATAAGAGTAGGCTTCGGCCGCCACTCGGGCAAAATTCAAAATTTCTTACCGACTGAACATTTTCAATTCGTCCCGCGCCCTCATATCATCTTATGCAGTTGCAAGCGCCTTAAAACACTTACCAAAAAAAAACCAAAAAAAACTCAAACCATGTGTAAAGAAAGCATGTGAAGGACCCTGTAACAAAACGTGCCACATGTGTATTTGAAGTATTTCCATTTACAACAAAATTGAAAGGAAAACAGAGGAAAAACAAAGAGAAAAAACCCGCCATATTCTCTGGAAACAAAGGTACAAATGAAACCTATATTGTACTCACGGTAATTCGTCGTATGAGATTTAAAGGATTCTATTAGGGTTTTGTGCATGTCTTGAGTTACGGCTTGTTGCGGGGTCTATCTGCAACGTACTACACGGACATCTATGTTTCATTCTAAAAAAAATAATATACATGTAGGTATTTTGCTCTGAGAAAAATACATAGTATGAAAAACGTCTCATCTGCTTTTGTGTTTAAATGAACAACCTCGACGTCCCATACTTCAAAAATACATTTAAACGAAGATAAAACCCGTTCAATGTCATATGATGAATAATTATTAACATGAGATTTGGGAGCGTACGGGGTTTTCCAGAAATTCTTCGATTTGACATATAGTACGTTTTGCAATGAAACCTTCCTCCGTGTGTTCTCGAGATAAAGTGCCGCTCAAGACACTCGTTAATTTTCGGGTCTGACGCATTTTGTTTTGCGACCAACCCTGTTTACGCGGCGTAAACCATGACAGCTTTAAAATATTTTTTTCTCCAAAAAGTCACGAGCATATTCATTTGAAAATGAAAATGAGATAATAAACCCCGTGGTGACCAGCTTTGGACATGTATCGCTACTTCGGAATTACAAAGTTCTATCTGACATTTTTGGCCATTTTCAGTTACTAAGACCAGAAGATCATAAATCAAATGCTCTTTCTGCTCTATCAAAGTCATACGATTATTCGGAGTCCTCTTCAAGATATTTAAAGAATTGCACTCGGAAAGGCTTGACATATTGTGGAATTCAACACTTTTACGTAAAATTTCTCAAAACTAGGTTCTGAGCAGGTAGAATTTTGTAATTCTGAGTAGCGGTATGGTATGTCTTCTTGACTGGGAGACTCTAGTCCTGGCAAACTTGACTCGCATCAGTAAATTTCAGCGGCTAGAAAATCGTTTTACTAATTTTTTAACAACTTTAACAACTCAGGAAAAATACTTCAAGAACCCGTCCTATTCATACGAGGTTGGATTAAAAAAGTGATGTTCGAATTTGTAGACTATCCCAAAAAACTTTTATAGATTCTAGGAACCTGGATTTTCACAGTCCCTCGAAATGTTCTCTTCAACACTGTAAGCAGAATCCCTGCCTCCACAGCCGCTCCTGGAGGTCAAAGTACATGTGGTAGTCAGCATTCGGTAAGATTTTCAGCTCTAAATTGACAGCTCTTACTAGGTCCTGAATGCGTAATTCAAATTTTCGCCCAGCAAGCTTGTCTTTCAGCTTATCTTCTGGGGAAGCATTTTTTGCCCACATGGGGCGCATTGCAGTGAAATCAGGCGCTCGTCAAAATAATGAAATCGAAGAAACCGGCATTTTCCCCTCTGGTTTGGCAATTTGTATTGAATTTTTTTTTCGGCTAAACACCTTTTATGTCCATTTAAAAACACATTTCTGTATGAATAGACCGAAAAACTGTGATTAAAGGCACAACAAAAATTGTAAATTTTCAGTTTTCAAGGACTCTCTAGCTATGGAATTCACCAAACTTTGGCTTTCATTTTCTAGCTATTTTATTTCTGAAACAGGGCAACGCTCATCTCCTTCAATTGCAAATATCTCGATTTCTATTCAAGATAGAAGATTGTGTTTTTCATCAAGAACACAGAGAACTTGCATTGAGATTATATCAATAACTCCACATGCCCATAAGTGACGAACGCCAGATTCTACTGCGTCGTGACACATGTTAAGAAAAATTCATAATCATTATAACCTAGCATTACAATGTATTATATCAATCACAAGGGGACTACCGTAATTGGAGAGGGCAGTGATAAATAGCCGCTTTCGGCTTTGAAATCCTGGGCATGAAGCAACAGGCCAGTCTCCAGTCTCGCCGATCCTGCCATTTTGATGGAACTCCAAACAGAATGACTTGTGACAATGTCTGTAAGTCATTTGGGCCCATGGGGTTCAAATAATTATGTCGAGCAGTTCTGTGGCTCATCTCTCTCTCTCTCTCTCTCTCTCTCTCTCTCTCTCTCTCTCTCTCTCTCTCTCTCTCTCTCTCTCTCTCTCTCTCTCTCTCTCTCCCCCCCCCTCTCTTTTCGCTCCTCAGTTAGTAAATGTGGTATCAAACGGACCGCTTTTTCAAGGATGCTCTCGTGGTTGAGAGGTTACAGTCAAGGATGCTCTCGTGGTTGAGAGGTTACAGTGTTAGCCTCTTGTTTAATAGGTCCCGGGTTCGAATCCTGATAACGACGGAACATTTTTCTTTTCTAACTAAAATGTCTCCGTTAACCCTTTCCTGCTCTCTAACAATTCTGTCGTCTGCTTTCCTCTCCACTTTCAGCCCCCACCCCTTCACATCCTTTGCCCTCTCCTTGGGGCTCCAGACTCTTTCTGCAACCTTTCAACTGCTACTCCTTGGATCCTTCTTACTGCTGTCTTTCAGCCACACCCCTGACCTTATGGTAGATAAAATCTAACACCTAACCTTCTTGGATAAGGGCGAAAATCTTTGAGGCTCCGTGTGCAATATTTTTGGTGGTCCAAAATCGTTAAGAGTAATTTAAAATTATTAATTCAAACCAAACTGAAAAAATTCAACCCGCGCGCTCATATGACCTTTTGCAGTTGCCAGCGCCGTAAAATATTTAATAAAACAAACAAGACCTTACCAAAGCATCCATCAAGCATCCACATTCATACAACCCAGATGAGCATTCAGCCTGTCTATAGCAACAGAGGATACCATTTGAAGATAAAAAAGAAGGTTTTTTTAAAAACTGTGCTTTTAATAGGATTTTGTTTTTATCACAACTGATAATGAAGAACCTGCCGAAATGTCAACATGTAACACCCAAATGTACTATTTATAGCTATTAAGCATTTGGGAAAATGTAGTGAGTACTGTTTATAGCTATTGAGCATTGCGAAAAAAATTATATGCTCTTAAAAGCCGAGGGTGATGCAAGTTTTGTGAATCATTTGTTCAAAAAGACTATTTTCACATGACGTCTTAACGTGAAAAGCATCGCCCAAAAGAAAACAAGTAGATACACAAACGAAGTGTAAAAAGAAATAAAACAACAACAAAACAATCGGATAGGAATACTTCTCACGACCCAAACACTTGTCCCTGCAGTCTGAAGTCAAATTCAGAGTATAAGATACAAACCGTTACGCTCATAAGACAATTGCCTAAGTAATTTTTTGGCACGTTTGGGGTTTTTGTTCCTGAAATGAAGAGCAGAGCCAGCTTGGTAAAAATATAGTTCACTTGGACAAAAGAATAATCCAGATTTAAAATCAACTGAGTGTACCAAAATTCATACGTTTCACAGAGTCAATAGTTCGAAAAAAAAACCCGTTTTCCCTAATTTTCTCAAAATGGCTAAAATGGCGTTGGTATTTATCTTATGAGCGTGACGTAATACTATTAAACAAACAAATCACAAACTTTGAAGTTCAGCAAATGACAGAGTCCAATGAAATTTGTCAAAACCTCTTGCCGTCAGATTCCGTCTCATTTTGGTGGTCTGATTGACCTTGACCTATTTCAAAACACAAAATCAAAGTAAGCCTAGAAGAGATAGTTGCCCGTCATAGGATGCAGAACAAAAATCACTACCATTGTCGACAACGTCCTTCTATCTCCAGTCATACATATGGTCAAGATTAATTATAACTCACAAAGAATGAAACCAGTTTGTAATAAAAATAAAAATAATAATGACAATAATGATAACAATAATAATGATTACGATGATTTGAGAATTATAATAATAACAACAACAACAATAACAACAACAACAACAATAATAATAATAGTAATAATAATAATAATAATAATAATAATAATAATAATAATAATAATAATAATAATAAGAGAATAAGAATAAGAAGAGTAATAGGGGGCCTAATAAAACAATAATAATAACAATAATAATAATAATAATAATAATAATTGCATTTATATTGCGCATATCAACGCTCTACAGCAAGCTCTATGCGCTTTACAATTAATTACTACTCCAGCAGACCCTAAAAAACTCAGAAACATTCTCAGCTTTCTGGAAAGCATAGTTGTTGTTGTTTTTTTCTCTTGTTTTATTATTTTTTTTAGTTGGGGGGGGGGGGGGGTTGAGTTTGTAAGCCTACTCAAATCGTTTGGACTGTTTCAATGCTTTTGTTCTGCCTCATAAAAAACTACATCGATAATAATTCCCAAAAGTACAGGTGCTAATATGCAGCCCTGTGTTACTCCAGTATTTACTTTAAAAGAGGTAGATAGTTCTCCTTCAACTAGGACATAATACATGTATTATCCATTTTTAAAAGTTCGGGTATTATAATAGATTCAAACTCTTCTTCCTCTGTCACTGATGGGTTGTGTAAATTAGGTGAAACTGATGTGGTGTGGAAAATTAGTTGATTTTTACAATAATTTGAAATCGTGAACTAGGGTTACCATAATAGAGGAAGTTTCTGTTTGCAACATGGCAATCGACGAAAATAAAACCCCAACAAACCCCCCCCCCCCAAAAAAAACCAACCCCAAAAAAACCCAACAACAACAACAAAAAAGTTCAGCCTATTAGACATGAAAATACTCTTATCCTCACTTTCAATCGATCTGTCTTCTTCATTTTTTTACCTAGATCTAGATAAAAAAAAACCCAATCTCAAATTGGAAAAAAAAAAAGTTATAATAATTTACCGTCTTTTGCGAAAGAGGAACGAAAAGCAGGTGCTTTTTTTCAATGGAGGAACAAAATTGAAAAAAAAGAGCAAATAAAGACCAGTAAGCAAGCTCAACAACAAACCATAATATCTCACTGGACAACATAATCTGAAAGAACTGCAACAAAATTGAATAGGTTTTATAATTTTACTAAAGGAGAAACGTTCATGATAGTCCACATCAAGGGACAGAACTCTTGGGTCTGTTCTCTGCAACCTCGTTGCGTCGAGCCCAGGCGATGGCCTGGCGATGCTGTGGCAAGTTACACATCATCGTGCAGGAGGAAGTGTCGAAGAAACAGTCGGGGTTGTCGTTGACCAGGTAAGCCTCACAGTCTCGGGCTGGTCTCGCAGTAGTTGTTTCTGCTCGAGGGGAAGATAAAGTAAGAAAGAACTAAAGACACTTACGTTTGATTCAAACTGGGTTTTATATATGAAAATGGTATAGGTTTAACGTCCCAATCTACATTGTTTGGTTATTTAAGAAGCGGGACCTCCGAGTTTAACGTCCATCTCCGAAAGGACCGAGCCAAGTGGGAAATTCGTGTAAAGTGCCTTTCCCAAGGACACAAAGTCAGGCCGAGCTGAGGCTCGAACCCCCGAACCCTCAATCTCATGTTTACGAGTCCAGTAGCCTAACCACTAGACCACCAACGCCGAATTAATGTAGGTCGACTTTTTAGTGTTTTTAAAAAAGAGGCACAAGGCCACAATTATAGGCCTCATGGTCTTTTAGTGCTGGAGTAAGAGCACTCTGCCATACGCCATTTTGAAAAGTGACGTTATAACAGAGTCTTACACAGAACAGTCGATGTGATCTATCCCAGCAGATCTAAATGTATTCTAGGATGCTGAAAAATTTGGTCACTTCATATCATCGGTCAGCTGTTCAGATGAACTAAGCTTAAAACTGTGAAACTTGTTAACATTGCTGTTTCTTAATGTGTGGTTTTGGCTGCATGTGTAGGAGGAATATTTGATTGAAGTTCAAATTCTAAGTGTTGAAAAACAAAAACAACAACAACAACAACAACAACAACAACAACAACAACAACAACAAGAACAACAACAACATCAACAACAACACAACAACAATAACAGCAACAACACAGCAACAGCAACAACAACAACAACACGGTAAGGTGTACATAATGAAGGTACGATTGTAAAAGAATTAAACTAATATTCTCTCTCCTGAGAAAACTATTCTTTCAGGACTTAAAACAATTGAATAGCTTGCGACTATACAGAAGATTAAGTTTTTCTTCCCCATTGAGGAAGTTTTAGAGCACAAACCAGCACATAAAGAGTATTCTTGCCGGCGAACCAACATTCTATTGTCAGTCACGGATAGCTGTTATTTCGATTTTTTTTTTTAACGAGCTCTTGATTTCACCACGATCCCTCACATATAGTTTTTAGAGAAAAACATGATGAGCAAACTTTTTCAGAACTACAGAAACACACGTTATACCCGGTGCCAATTGGCCAGATCGGTTTGGTTTGGTTCGGTTGAGTTTCTGGAGGATACAGTGCACGCTGTAAATAGACCCCTGCCTCAAGCCGATCGCCCCGCTCGCGGCCTTCAAAATTGATTGAGGGTGCCCACTACAGCTGGATCGGGCCGATCCCATCCGTAGTGAGCACCCCGTAAAACGCGTTTGTTTTTTTGAAGGTCATTCTCGGTTTCGTTCGGCTGCTGCCACGATGTTGGCTTTTCTCCCTCCATGGAGGAAAATCTGG
The DNA here is from genome assembly GCF_000002075.1 of Aplysia californica. Lineage (NCBI taxonomy): Eukaryota > Metazoa > Mollusca > Gastropoda > Aplysiida > Aplysiidae > Aplysia > Aplysia californica. The sequence continues at coordinate 681,527 of NW_004797476.1, read as the reverse complement.
CTAGCCCTGACGACCAAACGGAACTGAGTCGAATTGAACAGAACTGATCTTGGGCAATGGTCACCGGGAATGAAAATGTTATAAGTACAAAACAAGTTAGCAGCAACAAGTCGCAAGTCGTAGCATTACATGCCGTGTATTATTCTTAGTTTCCAATTGATGTAAACTTTTTTTTTTACAGCGCTAGGGAAATGTGGTTTCTTAGGAGACTGCTGAGAATACATGTATCTTGGAAGGAAAAGAAATCAAATGAGGCAGTACTTGATAAAGCCCTCATGGGACGCTCACTAATGAAAAACAATCAGGAAAAGACAAATGCAGTTTTTGGGACACCTGAATAGACATAAAGGTCTTGAACACCTAACTCTCAGTGACAAAATTGAAGGCAAATGAGGCAGGGGCAGGCCGAGAGCGACTTACTTAGAGAACCTAAATAGATGGGTAACGGGGAAAGTTCAGAGCTTTTTTAAGACCATCCAAGCAAATGAATAATGGAGAACCATGACCGCCGCTGTCTGTTGCAGATCTGACACTTGATGATGATTATGACGGCAAAGCTGGAGTTCGATACAGGTCCGAAGAGCAAGATAGGGTGATAAGTTGAGTGCAACCAAAGAGCTCATAAATGCATGTACTACTATTTATCCTCTTTGCGTCGTGTCACCTAATTAAAAGATTTTAAACTATAAAATAGCACAGCATGGGACATTCTATTCTGAATTAGTAAATGAGCCATTGCATGACAAATGAAACGGTAGAGACTTACGCAACTTGTTTTTGTATTTTTAAGTTTTTGTTGGAGGGAGGTTCGCTCTTGAAAACAACAAACAAACGAACAAAAAACAACAACAAACAAACAAACAAACAAACAAACAAACAAATAAACAAATAACTAAATAAACAAACAAACAAACAATTATGATTTTTAAATGGCTCTGTCACTGTTCAGGTTTTTTTCCAGCTAGACATCTCCCCGTTACGTGTGTCACTACAACTTTATTTTTTCATGGTTTGGCCCACATGTCAGAGAACTATTACCATGGTACAATATACGGTAATACAGTGAATGAATACGAGTACAATATAAATAAAGGATGGTGTGGTTTATCAGTATAGACCTTCTGACAGCGTGTTGCTATATTAAACCCTCAGGGCACTAGCTGAAGTTTTGTACATCTGTTAGGGTATTGGATAAAAACGATTGCCTTAGCATCTACTTTAGTTTAGTTTTAGTTAGAGTTTTAATGCACTTGCAACACAATAAAGTCATATAAGTGCCTACAATTAGAGGCGTTATTTTACTAATAAAATGAAACGAATTTATTACAAATAATGAAGTGTTGGAAAGAGCTGGTACATATGTATTGAAGATATAAACACAACCATAAAAAGGAGAAGATGGATATATCTGGTACATGTTCTGAGAATGCCGAAGACAAGATTGCCCTATCAGACGTGGAATTGGAAACCAACTGGAAAGAGAAATTGGGGAAGACCAACTGGAAGCTATAGAAGCACAATAAGAGATGAGGCAATAACTAAGGGCCTGGGAGTGCCGAAATTAGAGGACGTGGCCAGGGACAGACACGCGTGGCATCGACTGCTCTCCGCGTTATTTACCTGACGGTAGAGGGAGAGAGTAAGTAAGTAAGTAAGTAAGTAAGTTAGTAAGTAAGTAAGATTAGAGGTGTTACAAGAGAGTAACAAACACAAAAAAGAAATGGGAGGGGG
>NW_004797476.1:677247-678617 GCF_000002075.1 Aplysia californica | reverse complement strand
CCCCCCCCCTCACCTGTGTGTGGTTGGTTCCGTCCTCCCATTGCCCCGCTGTTCCAGCTGTCAGGCAACAGGTTGATTTGGCCCACCGCTAGGCCCTCTGACGTCATCAGAACACACAAGAGCACACCGAGGCTGACAAGAGAACATACTCTCATCATGGCGAATATAGAAAAAACAAACAACTTTAACTCACGAAAAAGAATTATGCGATCAAAATTAGAAGATAATAACAATTATTATTATTTTAAAAATCAGTGGGTTGCTAGAGAAACGTGAAAATAAAACGAAAGTATTCTGTTTTTTCCCCCTTTTTTTTGTTTTTGCTTTACAAATCTTGCTAAACACACACAGGCCTTCACAGAGTCACTTCTCAACTGCCCTCTCCAAGATGTCCGAATTCCTACACGTCTCACACTGACAGTGGAACTGGTAAGACTCCGCCTCTAGGCTGGTGCTGGTCCGACGATGCCAATCCTAGAACTTCCGAAAATTGTAAGCTCTCTAGTCTCTAGCGTCGGTTGCTTTGACGATGCTAGTAGCAGTAAGAAAATGGCCGCTGGTTTGACACACCCACTTATTTCCGGTACGAGGGAACGCCCGTGGTACGGTAGCCTAGCTCTTTTCTCTATACGGTAAACGAGGGCACAGGATGGACACAGAAATTGGCGATTTTGCACACGGCCGGGCCCCCTCGCCTTCGCGCCACTTCCCGCCGTGTGGAGGAAAAAAGTTGAGACAGAGACAATAAATTGATGATGCTCTGCGCACCTGACCCCAACTTACTGTCTCCACTGGGAGTCCTGTAACGAAGACAATGGGGATTTTATAGCAGTCTCTTTTCCTTGCTTTTACTGCTCACACGGAAAGCATGCAGAATTCCCACATCTACATCCCCTTATTTTGATGAATCATCTAATATCGCGCGCACAAGGATGATTAATTCCATCTCTTTCTTCAGACAAACAACACATTATGTTCCCTCAAACAAAAATAGCAATAAAAAGTAAAACACTTATTTTTCTGATTTGCAAGAAAGAAAGAAACAGAAGGTCATTTTTACCATTATCTTACTCCTACCATTGCAATCATAATGTAATATAATACGTATATCTACTGCCGTTGTGGTATAGATTTAGCATCGGAATACCCTTGGGTTAATATCAGGATGTTGATTGTGTATCTAGAATCTAGCTTTAAAATTATTATCGTTAACAATAATAATTGTTCATCTATAAATCATAATAAGCATGTGACTGGGTCTGTGTATGAGTGCAGGCATTTGTTATGCGTGTATGTTATCTATGTGTGTGGGAGAAGGGATGTGTGAGAGAGTATGTGTGTATTGGTGTGGTCTCTCTCTCTCTCTCTCT
>NW_004797476.1:674479-675881 GCF_000002075.1 Aplysia californica | reverse complement strand
AATAATAATAATAACATAATAGGTAGCTTTTGCATCTCACAAATTCCGGATCAACAGCGAGCTCTATGTGCTTTCTAGTCTATTTTACTACCCTTGCGGCGACACCCAAAAGGGTATAAGCGGCGGTAAAAAAACAACAAAAACCCATTGCCCCAGTAGACCTGATAGCATTCTGTTTTTTAGTTTTATTAAGGTTTTACGGCGCTCGCAACTGCGTAAGGTCATATGAGCGCCAATGTAGCATTCTGAAACAATCTTAACTTCCTGGGAAGCTTGAAGTGCAAGTTGCCATTTTATAGGCGCTAAAACACTTAGATTAACATTCTGACAAGATCTTACGCTGTCTACGGTCAGGTACATATTCCCACCTCGGCAGAGTGAGGAATATTCATGTAACGTGCCTTTCCCAGGGACACAACGTCGGGCCAGAGGCTCGAAACTCGAATCTGCAACCCCATGATAATGAATCCTGTAGCCTAACCACTACACTACCTCGGAATTACAACGTTCTATCTGGCATTTCTGATCGTTTTCAGTTACTACGACCATGAGGTCAGAAACCAAATGCTCTATCTGCTCTATCAAAATCGTAAGAATATTCGGAGTTGTTACCAATGAATAGCATTTGTATATATATCAAGATAGATCTATTCTAAGAATTGCATTCGAAAAAGCTTGACATTTTGTGGAACTCAAATTTTTTAACGTCAAATTTCTCAAAACTAGGTACCAAGCAGATAGAACGTTGTAATTCTCGGGAAGCGACTAGACTACCAACGTCTTCCATCATGACAACACGCCTGTGCACACTGTTCGGAACTTCCCCGATCTCCTGGACTCCTGGCACTGGGAAATCCCTGAGTATACCCTTTATCCCCAATGCTTAGCGCCACGCCACTTTCATTTCTTCCCCCACATCGAAGAAGGACTAAAGGGACAGGGTGATTTGAAGAGGAGGAAGAAATTGAGCTCGAAACAAATAAATACTATCTTAGGGACTCTGGCCGAAGCGGACATGGTCACTGCGTTTGACCATTGGCTACATCGGGTTAAAAAGTGCATTGATATCAACGGTTGTTATGTTGAATAGCAAAGTACACATTTCTGTAGGTATGCACACATTTTCACTTTCAGGTCCGGAGAATAAGAATTGTTGATTTAACCGAACTGGGAAACGTCAATCTGGGACAGACCTCGTAGAAGCTACTCCGGGTGTTGACCATTTCCCTCATTTAAGACAAGCTCGAGTATGCCGCTGGAAATTTGGGAAAACCTTGAAACGTGTTTCCAGGTCGATTCCTTAATACTACATCTCCTATTCAACATTGAATTTCAACTAATCGAGTGTTTGTGGTCTGGGGAACTGTCACCCCCCCCAACCCCCCCCCAAACAAAACAAACA
>NW_004797476.1:671074-672844 GCF_000002075.1 Aplysia californica | reverse complement strand
GAGAGAGAGAGAGAGAGAGAGAGAGAGAAAGAGAGAAGACAACGGGTAAACGACGAAGTGTTATGTATACACTACACCACCATAATGATGAAGAGATGGGGCTCAAGCGCCCTGGTGACGTGGAAAACATCACTGGGGAGTAGGAGTCCGGAGACAAGAGGCTTTTATGTAAATTAGCTGTTCTTCGAAGAAACAGAATGACAAAATAAAGATAGTCACTTAATAGGATGGTCTCGAAGGAAGCCGACTTATAGTATAGGCTCACAGCCTTCTTGGACTTCAGGGAAAAGAAAACTTTTCCGGATCTCTATTTTATTTTGATACGAAACGATGACGTCATTTGGAATCTCGGGCAACGACGCATTTTCGGAAGTAAACACATTTTTATTCAAAGTAAGGTTAACTGTTTTTTTCCCGCTTTATTTATTTCATGATGATTTTTCTTTTTGGTTATAATTTCCATAATCCAGACTGGTATAGCAATAGATGGATCTTACTCCCCATTCGGCACAGGAAGGTTGATAATGTAGATTGAATATCCAATTTCGTAGATTGAATATCCAATTTCGACAGGATCGATGGAGGTAAATAGAGATATATTATGCACCCCCCCCCCCCTTAATAGTCCCCTCTCCTCCCCAGAGAAAATAATCTGAGTTCAATAAGAATTAGTCTGAATTCTAGGATTACCTTAATTTTAAAAATTCTTTTTCCGATCCAGCGGTCATCTGAGTTCAAGTTGGCGCCTTTCGGGGTGGTATTCTAGGATTCCAAACGCGCCACTCACATTGTAGCATTCATTGACACTACACGTTGTGAAAAACCATGTTTACTTCAAAATTGTTGTTTTTTGGGTGGGGATGGGAGTGGGGGTTGATAAAAATTTATAATATTGTATAAGATTACTAGACTAACAAACAACACAAGCAATGTTCATATCCTCGACTCTAAAGAAACTAATGAGTACGAGAAAAATGGGGAAGGCCAGGGGGTGTTCAATAGACCCTTTGCAATCAATAAGGAGGTACAACCCTATCAAATATAATGAAAAATGAATGTAATATATAGGCCTATGATCATGATTATTACATGACAGATGCACGGGTTTTTATTTTAGTATCTAGATCCAGAGTCTCTGACTCGTTTCCTTTCGTTTACTTATTTCATCGTCTTGCAAAATATGCCTTGAGATACATTTTCAGAACGAACTGATTTTTTTCTAGAAGGGCACTGTACAAAATACAGGACCCCCCCCCCCCTACACCTTTCCCCCCAAAATGTATAAAAGTTGTTGTCGTTATTGTTGTTGTTGTTTCAACACTGCATATAATATTGTTCGATATAACGGAAAGGAATAATATTATTGTTACGTTCATGTTAATCTTTGGGCCTTGCTAAAAACGTAATGTCTAGATCTAAACATTTGTGAAATGAAAGAACAAACACGGTCCCTGACATACTCGTCAAGATCGAGGGGGAAAAATGAATCACACTGCATGGCTAAACCTGGACGAGGAAGGACGCTGGGTTTTTGGAAGTGATCTACTGGATTGCCTTTTTGTCTTGTAGGTTGAAGGTCGCCAGGAAGTGAATAGCATGGAAATGTTTGTTCGTAACGTATTTATAGTGCCAAAACCAGTTGACATTGGGAAAGTCACTCAAGGTTGTTTTTTTTTATCACACAAACTCTTTCGTGTGGAGATGTATGTGTGTGTGTGTGTGTGTGTGTGTGTGTGTGTGTGTGTGTGTGTGTGTGTGTGTGTGTGTGTG
>NW_004797476.1:665704-670974 GCF_000002075.1 Aplysia californica | reverse complement strand
CCCCCCCCCCACTCCAGTCTTTTCCCGAACGCCCCCCCAACCCCCCTTTCTTCGAATTTCTGTATTTCCGCGTGTGGATGACTGGCTCCAACAAGGAGTTTTGCCCAAAGGTATTCACAATAGAAGGATATTCCCCCTGGGAGTGGAAGGTCTCTGGCACGCTATCCGCGCATTATTCATCACTCTTCAGCCGTTTGTTCGCGCCAGTTATCATAGTACAACGCACAGATGTGGACAGTGGGACAGAATGCACGCCGTAAAAAATGTGTGAAAATGGTATAGATTTAACGCCCCTATCAACACTATTAGGCGGGACCACAATTTAACGTCAATCTCCGAAAGGACCGAGCCAAATGGGAAATTCGTGTAAAATGTCTTTCCCAAGGACGTAATGCAGAACTCAGATGAGGCTCGAACTCCCAGACTCGCAATCTCACAATGCACGCCGGCGTATGTGGTGTAGTGTTAAGGCACCTCGTATGAAGAAGGCACGCCTCAGGTTCCTGTGTAAGGATTTATCAAAACGCTTGGAAAAAACTATTTCTTTTTTACTGTTTTTTCTTAAAAAACGAATATATTCATCTGTGTGCTTGGATGTTGTATCCCTCTCAGTTCAGGTTGGCCCTGACAGACAGGGTGGAGACCGCCCTCCTCTTAAACGATCTAAATTGTGTCAAACGACTATATGGTGTAAAACATTTACAATACCATTCGGGGTTCTCGTGGTCGAGAGGTTACGGTGTTCGCCTCTCATTCAATAGGTTACGAGTTGGAAACAGAACATTTTATAGTCTAAAAATTTCTCCTTTCACCTCCTTTCCTGCTCTCTATCAATTTTCTGTTGTCTGCTTTCGTTCCCAGTTCCTGTCCCCACCCCCTCACCTCCTTTGCCCCTCCTCGGGGCTCCTGACTCTTTCTGCAGCCTGCCTACTGCAACTCTTGGCTCCTTCTTACTGCTGTCTTTCAGCCACACTCCTAATCTTACGGTAGGTAAGATCTAAGACCTAGGCTTCTCGGATAAGTGCGAACAATCTCGGAGGTCCCGTGTTTAAGTTGCCCAACGTCAAAGGTCCCTTGGTGGTCCACAATCAATAAAAGTTGGCTTCGGCCGCCACCCGGGCAGAATTCAAAATTTCCTACAAACTGAAAATGTATAATGTGCCCCACGCACTTATATGCAGTTACGGGCGCAGTTAAAACCCTTCCCAAGCAACAAAAACAACAACACCCCCCCCCCCACAATACTATTTCACTGCAAAAAGGACAATAACAAGGATTACGGTACGTCCAGGGGCGAAGCGTCTATATAATCAAATAATCACTGCTTCCCTTCCTAATTTTGAAACATTGTCGCTGTCAAATTCACCCTTGAACGTAAACCTCTTAAATTAAATGTAAAAAGTCGTTCGTAATCAACAGTGAGTATGCCTAACATCCAAAACGGTTTCACGGCCACAGAAATAGCCTCCTCACCCCTCTCGGGCCACTCCATAAGCAGTCGCAAGCTTTGATTAAGTAATCTTAAAGTGAGGCTGGAAGAGTCTACCAATAGAGTTGAAGGGAACATGTGCATAGCAGTCAAAACTGTTTCATTGCCACATATACCCTGTTCACCCCTTTGGGGCCACAGTTATAATCAATCACAAGCCCTAATTATGTAAGCTAACTAACACTGGTCGAGTCTACCTCACAGATATGAGGGGAACTAACTCCTAATAATCTCTTGACTTCTACATGTGCTTGTTTTTTTTCCTCGACTTTTTACCGTCCTATAATCAGATCGTGACCTCGATTATGACACCAGCTCCTGGCCGCGAAAGGCTAACAAAAACAGCCAAATGTGAAATTTAAAAAATGATAATTGTCATGTTCTACCAAAGAGTTAGACTCACTGGTAGATCTATAACATATAGATCTAGTACTGACATCTCTGCTTCTTTGCTTTGTGTTTATGTATTCACATCTAAAGTTAAATTTAATTTTAGTTGGAACTGATATTTAATAAGATACTTTCCCGATTATTTTGGCGGTTGAACATACAATGTGAATTCCGGATTGGTTTTCATTCACAACTCAGTCAGAGTCGCCGCCTCGAGTAAGATTCTTGTGTGATATCTACATGCCATATCTGGTCCCGTTTCACTTTGATTACCCTGTCAAACAAGTCAGCCTTCGCCCCTGGGTACGTCACTTGCATGCAATATCGTACCAGCGTCTGGGGCTGAATATATCTAGTCTGTTTTTGTTTTGTTTTTTTGGTTGGCCTTGCCCGCAGAGGTACATAACTTCAATTTCTTCCCAAAGCAGAGATTCGATTTGTCCAGGCCTATCTCTTTCTTTCTGCCAGGTCATATTCTTCTCTGCCCAGGAGGGCTCTTATTGGCTAGCTCAAAGCTTGTCGCCTCTTAAATGATTGAAACTGTTGGGAGAAGGGAGAGATGGCTTTTACAACTAAGAGCAATAAATCTTGTACAATATGATGTCAAATATTGTGGTGTCGTACGCCATGGTATTCTTTGCTGTGCTGGTGTATGTTGTGGTATTTTATGCCTCCTAATGTGTGAAATGACACCCTGAAGATGTTTTTCCTACGGACTTCATCATAAATACTTCGACAAGGGAGAGCCTTGCTCCTGACAGACCCGGCTGGAGAGTAGCAGTCACAGAGTGCAGCAAATCATATGGAGGTTCACGAATGCGAAGTGCTGTAGCTTAGAGAAAAGCCTGCAAGCTGCACACATCCATAAGTGGAAGTGGAGCTTTTACATGAACCTGGATATCTGATTTTAAGTCCATTTTTTCACTGGACTTTGTCAAGTCTGCGAAAAGGGTAGGCCAACGTACAACGTGAACTTTGACAGTGTACGCTTAAGATAATCTGTTTTTTTTCAAAATAGTTTGGTACGCTCTGATATGGAATTAAGGACCATTTCCGCACTGTAGGGACATTTAAAAGGTGGCACCCCAAAAAATTCAGATAAGCCCCAGTCTCCGATACGACTGTGCCGAGTGGGTGGAGAACCTTGAATCTCCCCCAATAACATACGATCTACAACATCTCATTCGGAATTTGAGCAAGACTCGACTGTACCAGAGCCCAGCACGATACCAGCAGAGAGAACGACGCTCTCTTCCAATAAGTGAAGCATCGTGGTGAAATCAGGAGCTCGTCAAAATAATGAAATCAAATAAATGGCATTTTTCTTCCCGTCTGGCAATTTTCATCAAATTTATATTTTTCGGCTCAACACCTTTTATATCCTTTAAAAACACATTGCTGTGTGGGTTTTTACTGATAAACGTTGATTAAAGGAACACAAATGTAAATTTACGGTTTCCAAGGACTGCCAAACTTTGGCACCCATTTTCTCGCTATTTTTACTTCTGAAACCAAGTGATCTCCTCTCCTTCAATCTGAAACATCACGACTTCTACTGAAGTTAAATGAATGAGTTTTTCATCTAAAGCAAGACAAATGAACATGCTTTAAGAGGATACCAATAACTCCATATGCCCAAAAATTGACGAGCGCCTGATTCCACCGCGTCTTGAGACTTTATTCTTTTAGGGAAAAGAACAAAACTAACAGAGGTGCTGGAAAAAGTAATGTTTCGTTACAGCGACGAAAGTAAGCGCAACATGGGACACCAGTGCCGGTAGGTGCATTCGAGTAGAATTTCTATGGTCTTTCTCTACAGTTTTATCAATTCTCAGCCCCCGACACGTTAAGTTTCGTTTACCAGTGCCAGCAGCATAGGTGCAATTAGAGTAAAACATTCTATTGTCTTTCATTATAATTTCATTGATTCTAAGCCCACAACTCTCCCCCACCCCCACCAGGGCAGTGCTACTGACTGAAGTGTCTTTAGGCCATTCCCAAAGGGGGGATATTAACATGTTCTTATGCACAGTAGAATTGTAAATGGGCTGATTTATCAATGTCATGCTCATACTGTGCTGGAACAATATAGGGGACACTGCTGCTCCACCCCCCCCCCTCATCTTTACTACCGTCTTTTTTCTTCTGCTTCATTTGTATGTTTGTCACTCTCTTGCGAACTGGTATTTCCGGGGTGCCTTGATAATCGAAGCAGACTTTGCATGTGCTGTTGAGGCTAGAGGGGTGAGCAGGGTAAACCTGATTCCCCATTTGGACTTCTCTGTTGACATCCACCCCTTGGCGCTCATATGAGCTTATGCAGTAAAACCTTACTTAAACTAAACTAAGCCCACAACACATCAAGTTTCGTTTTCTTAAGGAAAAAATGGCGCTTTTCACGTTAAGTAGCGTCTGTGGAGTACTGGTTTGGCCCCTCGCTGTTGGTTGCAAAAGGCAAGAGTTCGAGTCCCCTCGTAAAGGAAGTCTGAAGTCTGTTTTATCGAGTATCCCTGACTTTCTGCTGGAAGGCTGTGTCCAGGTCAACTTGGTTTGACCATGAGAGGCAAGGTCGAAAAAGCCAACCTCCTAAATGATCAAGTTTTTGTCGACGGTCGAGAGGCACATTGAATCATCTTTTCGTCGAGTCTGCAATGTCTCTCTCTCTCTCTCTCTCTCTCTCTCTCTCTCTCTCTCTCTCTCTCTCTCTCTCTGTAGGTTTGTATGTGTGTATGTAGGTTTATATGTGTGTGTGTGTCTGTGTATGTGTGTCTCTCTTTGTGAATGTATGTGTGTGTGTCTATGTGTGTGTGTGTGTGTGTGTGTGTGTGTGTGTGTGCGTGCACGCGCGCGCGTGCGCGCGCAGGCACGTGCGAGTGAGTGCGTGAGCACGTGCACGTACATAATATATTATGTGTTTGTCATATCGGAGGTTCAGTGTTTTCAGCCTTACAGTAGGCCAATTGTATCTACTAACTAAAACTATATAAAATACTATTACCATTTCTGTATTCATAGTATACAGTTAAAATGGGCTGTCAAACTAAGTGGCTATAAACAACTCCAGGGAGCAAGAAACCATCTTTCTTCTGAGATGTGTTCGCTTGTGAAAGCCTTTCAGTCCTATCGGGATAATTGCTTATAATTGAGGAAGTCTGCAGTTGTCACCTGTCTGTGGGTGTTGGTGGCGGACTCGGAGCGTTTCAGCATTTCCCAGTTGACAATTCAATGGTAGCGTGGTGGGATGCTTTGTGGGTGTGCAATATGGGTCAGATGTGAGGAGATTGGGGGGTGGGGGTGGGGTGGGGTGGAAGAGGGGTGAGATACATACGCAGTGCAAACAAAAGATGGAGGGAGAGAGGGAGAGAGGGAGGGAGAGAGAGAGAGAGAGAGA